>NW_026639822.1:0-51624 GCF_028554395.1 Pezoporus wallicus | reverse complement strand
GATATGCGGATAGACTCCACAGCTCGTTAAAGTTGTGAAGTAGGTATGCTTTATTCAGTGCTGAGGCGCATGGGGGATTGCTCCTCCAAAGGCATGCACATCCCAGCATTGTTCTCCTCATGTTTATCCTCTAAAATACTCCATATGCATTAGGTTACACAATACACCTATACATATTCATGTCCTATCCCTGCTTTGTATTATAATGAGCTGAAAGGTCCTTTGTGCTTGCGCAGTGCCTCCTGGTGGTCATAGGCAAGGGTCTCAAGATGAAGTAAACGAGTCTTTCTCAGGCCTGAACTTTTCACCTGTAGTCGCTGTGTATGCTCCTGGTTGGTTGGTCACCGTCCAAACCGCAAAGCTGGTTTCAGCCTGTTTAGGGGTACAGAGAGCAGGAACCAACTTAAGGTTCCTTCCTCTTTATCAATAGCCTTGCATCCTCCCATGCTGCTTTGGCAAGCACAATAAATGTTAAGCAGCTGCAGCCCCTAATAAATCATTCCTTAACCCTAACTTCCTTGCATCGGTTAACCCTTCACATCAGTATCACCATTAGAGAAAAAAGAGGTGGGAGGTATAGGAGGGCAGATGGGAATTAAGAGTTTAAATGCAACCAAGAGCTTCTAGGAAATACCATGAAGTGTTAAACCACGTGCTGGCCACATGTGCCGGCAGCCCATGCCGGAAAAGGTGCCTGCGGGCAGGCTGCCTGCTGCCTTGGGACCCCTCCGGAGATCAGCAGCAGTGCTCCGGCAGCCGGGGCTGGCGTTGGCTGCATCAGCGGCCCGGAACATAGCGATGACGACCGCCACTCCCAACGCGCGGACCCGCCACCTGTTTGGTCGTCACTTCCGCTCCCACCTCTCCCCTGCTCGTCCGGACCGGAACAGGACGGCGGTCGCCATGGCTAGCAGGCGGCAGGTGAGCGCGGCGCGCATGCGCGGCCAGGGGCTTCGTCCGGGGGTGGCCGTTCACTGCCGGTGCTGCCCCGTCCTGCCCGCGGCTCCTGGTGCTCGGGGATCGCCACGAAGGAAGTGGAGCCGGGGCCAATGGGAAAAGGACGAGGAGGGCCTGCTCCGGTGTGGTGGTACAGGCTGCTCGCTCCCTGCCTCCCACTTCTCTCCTTCTCCTCCGTTGCCTCCTTAAAGCGCTCGCGGTGCCGACTTTGTTCTTGCCCGTTTGTCCGGCGCCCTGCGTGAGGCTGGGGTCACTCGTGCCCTGAAGAGTCGCTGGTCTTGCCCTCGAGAGCCGGCTCCATCGCGGGGGTTTGTCCTTCGTGCGGTGCCTGGAGCTGGTGGTAGTGCCGCTGTTCCAGGGAGGCGTGCGGTGTTCCCCGCAAATCTGCGGCCTTCGGCTGTAAATAGTGACTATGCGCAGGTTACGTAAATAGAGAATATGTCATCGGAGGGTAGGAATACTTTCCCCCTGGCATTTATAGCCTCAGAAAGCTGAGGCTTTCCGGGCAAGAAAGCCATAGGATTAGGTAATAGAAAGAAGGGGTTTGTATGCGAAAGATGATGTAGAAAAAGGAAACAAGTTGAGAGATGACAATCAAGTAGAGGTTAAAATATGTCAGGAGAATGAAATTCTGAAGGGAAGATGAAGAAAAGCAGACCAGAATTATTTGAACCTTTCAACCTTAGAGTACTTCTGGGGGCACTTGAGCCCCTGTTTCAGACGTGTTCTGAAGCCTAGTATTGGGAGGACTAATACACTGAGGTATTATGGAAGTTCTGTGTTTCATTAGGTGACTGTAGACCTCAAAGTATTAGTACATTAGTACATAATGCTTCAAAGTCATCTTATGTATGTATCTCTGTGGTTGGTATGGTGAAGAACTTTATATGAGGGGTTTGCAGAAACAGGCAAATAGCAGAGGAAGATGCCTGAAAATAGTTGATCAGGGTTTAGAGTAACCATAAACCACTTCTTCACGTTTCACCATGCATTCAAAACCATTTGTGATAGTAACTTTACAGTTCATAAAGATGGCAAAAATATTCTGGGTTAGAAATCCTGTCCAAATAATTTAGTTAAATCTCTTAAAATATATATACAGAATAAGAAAATTGTTTGCTGACTTTTAATTCTGTTGTCTTACTACAGATTCAGCCACTTAGGAAATGCTGTAGTAGGAGGTAGCACGATTCTCTTCAGTTGCTAATTATCAAGGACACAAGCTGAAAAGGAGGTAGCAGATTCTGTGTTCTCTTCCATATGTCTCTCCTCAGCTTCATTTAGCTGCTTGTCAAGTTACATACTAATTCTTCTAGAAGTGGCAAAAGTTTTTCACTTGAACATTCATGAGACCCTTAACTCAATTGAGAATGCACTGAAAGATCTGTAATGCAGTAGCATATACTGAACACAATGCTAAATCATAAATTGTAGTAGATATTATGACATGGTCTAATCTATGTGGTGAAGCAAGGTTGGAGTTTGTTCATGTTTGTAAGTTGTCCCTTACTGAGACTGTGGTAGCATTATGTTAAAGAAGCAGTACTGAACTGGAAAGTTTCCTATTCTCGTGCCTTCATCTTCTTCCTAAAAACTCACTTTCTGTGCGTGTACACTTCTGGATGAATTATTTCAAGGTGTGGCCAAGTGACCAGCTGAGCAGAGGGTGAGAACTTAGCTTGAAAACCTAAAATATGTGCTTATATCTGTTGGGAGAAATAGCTTTCAGGGAAGCTTGCTGTTTCTGTCATTGCTAGATTTAAAGCAGAGGCAGCACTTTTCACGGCCCTGCCAGGATGTTGTTACTGGCCTTTTAGAGGACAGTCTTGTTTGTATTTCCAGCTGACAGCATGCTGACAAAGAAGGTGGCATTTCTCAGTTACAGCTGTATGTTTCCTCTGCATGCTTCTAAGAAATTTTTGGCATATTAATTGTGAGAAAACAATGTAAGGTTATCATGAATTGTGCTTTCTAGATATGCCAAAACGCACTTCAAAAGGTACCTTGTTATCAGTAATTTTTTATTTTTTATGGTGCTTGTTAGGGATTCCTGTCAGTCTCTGGCAAACTCCAAAAATAATCTGTTAAGGACTTGAGGATTTCTGTAATTCATTACAGTCTAATGAATAAACATCCAAAACCACGAGCTGTGATTCTTGGGGCTTTTGCTTTATGTAAATACTGATGCATGTAAGTTTTACATTGTAAATCCTAGGTTTTTTTTTTTAATGTTTGCTTTTACTGAAATTTTTATTTGCTTATCTGGCAGTTTACATTTAGGGACTTTGCTTTGTTTTGGTTTTGCCACATTACCTGTGGAAGATTATGCCCAGGTGTTATAGAGAGACATAAGTCTCTATAAAGACAGTTTTAGATCCTTTTGAAATGTACTTCTCTCATGTTGGCTTGTAAATGTGAAAATAGTTCAGGCATTTGTGCTTTTATATTTTGTAATTGGGTTATTTGACATTTACAGTTACTCCGATTTCTGTTGGGTTTATTTGATATTGGCGCAATAAATATGTTTGCGTCAATGTGTTTGCAGGATTATATTTGTGTAATGGCAAATGATTATTTAGGAGTGTGGTGCTAATACTCTATCATCTTAGCTTAATTTGAAACATCTAGAACTGTCTAGGGTATTTCCTCATGTCTGCTTTGGATACAAGTTATTTAATCAGAGATTGAGGAGTAGTATCTTGGATACCAATTCCATATCTAATTCTGTACTAAATGGAAAGAACATGAAAGATTGGTTGGAACTAGATGATCTTTAAGGATTCTTCCAGCCCAAACCATTCTGTGACTCTGTGGTCAACCAGACCACCTTAATTGCAACATGTTCATTTTAACTAAGAATCCTGCTAGGAAACAAGCTAATTCTATTGATGTTGTATTGACAGGTGTTGAAACTTTTTAAATCATTACACAGAACCCGGCAAGAAGTTTTTAAAAATGATACCAGAGCCCTTGAAGGTGAGTAACTTTTTCATGTGGTGCACACTTACCTATCATTCCATGGAACTTTCTTCTCTGAATTCACAGGAAAAGAATTCTTAACATAATCTTCCTTTAAGTTATACCTTTCATATTTTATAATTAATCATGGGGAAAACTTGTATGCCCATACCTAGATACCCTTTAATTTTAAACAAAAAAACAGTTGTTGGATTCAGGCACTCATGCCACATTTCATAAGGAAACCATCTCTTTTTTGGAACCTTGGTGATCTTCCTGGGCTTTTTATTTTACCTGGGGTTTTTTTTGTTTGTCTTTTTTTTTCACATTCCTCTCTTGAGTCCAGCCAAAGCATGTTTAACTGTACTAAGCATTTGAGTTGATTCTCTTTCTGTATGGTTGCTCCTCAGGGGATAAATACTGCTTTTTTAATAAACCAGCTTTTAGTAGTGTCTCCTGTTTTTAAAGCTCAGAATGCTAGATAGGCAATCATATTTTATTCCTATACCAGTCAACTTAAAACATAACATCACCTGAATTCTGTGGAAAACTTATTTTAAAATATTCAGGCAGCGTGCACCCAGAAAGTGCTATAAAGGATTTAGGATTGTGAGTTTTGAGGTAGTGACTAAGACAAGATACAGTTTTTGTTCACTCTTGTTTGTTTGTTTGTTTACTTTATTTAGCTGCAAGACAAAAGATTAATGAAGAATTCAAAAATCACCAAGATGAGACATCTGAAGAGAAGATAAATGAGGTACTTCTTGGTTTCATTGATTTTTTCCACTTTGCTTAAGAATACTTACATGATCTCTAAACCAGTGTAAGTACTTCTTGAGACATTGTGAGAGCCAGGTGAGTTCAAAAAAGGCTTTTACGTGGCTCTTTGTTTAGAAATTTATTGATACCTCCATTTATATTAATAGTATGTTGCAGAGTTTTGTACATACAAAAGCACAGCATGAGAAAGTGTCTTCTGGTATTTCAGTATGCTTATAATTAAGGAAAAAAAAGTTTTATGTATTTTCACATTACTATTTTGTATACTTTGCTCATAATATCTGTCTGAGCCAGTTAAGGTCACTTAAGTTTACCTAGTCTTTGTTGTATAGGGAATCACAGGAAGATAGAAATTTAATAATCTGCTCAGTTACTGGCAGGCATGAGAAATTATTTTGACCCCTGATCACAAATGAGGCAGCATCTTTCATGGGAGGCAAAAAACCAACCAAGTGATTGTGACTATTGTAATAGAGAGGTATTGGGCTTTTTTGTTGCTTTTTCCTCATGGTACATTAGAAGGAGTAGAATGTTCTGTTAACTCACTAGGTAAGTTCTCTTTGCACCATTACGATCTTAGCACTTTTTATTGAGTCACTTTTCCTGAAACTTACTGACGCCTGAATTGAAATTTCTGTCTTTTAGATAATTTTAGTTCTTAACATCCATTCACAGTTATTAATTTAGTCCTTGACATTCAGCCTTTTAATAGACTGTATTTACATTGTCATTGGGCACTAGTTGGAAGAAAGTGCCTCCATCTGTCCTTTGCAAAAGTAAATCTAAATGTTTGCCTCATACGAGCCACTGGGCAGTAACATAAATAGTTCTGAGCATTTAGTTAGCTCTTTTAGCATTTCTGCTTCTCATCAGGCCCCTATAGTGATACTTTTGTGTTTGGGTTCCCAGTGTCTGATCTGTTAAATTGTATGTTCTTTTTGTTACAAGTCTACAGGAAAAGTGCTTGCTGTAGTTTTTAGATCTATATTTGTTAGGAATGGCAACCAACAAAATACACATTTGTAACTTTTTAATATGAGTTAACTGGTATCTTGATTAAATGTGCAAGTGGAAGAACTTCTGGACTTCCATCACAGCTACAGAATTCTAGAACATCATAGAAGCTTTATATAATAGATAGACTCTGATGCAGAAGAACAAAATTGAATAATAGACTAGATTTGTGAGAATTTCGGTGCTTGCTTGCATTAAAACAGGGATGTTAGTATTCTGCTTTGGACAGCAGCTAAAAAATGGATGTTGACCAACCAAATATGCATTCGTTTGCCAGAACAGAAAGCGGCACTGTCTAATATGACATCAAATAGGTATGTAGACCTAAGGAGGTAGGAGTAACTGGTCTGCGGTATTGTTGAAATGTGAGGTGTAGCAGCTGATCCGACTGCAGCAGTTTAATTCAGATCAGGAGGGCGCCTCTGAAGTTACTTCCTGGCATTTGGCTTGTGTTGTGAAGCAGTCTTAGAGGAAATGGCAGAATTCCTCTAAGGTGAATCTGAAGTGAAATCAGGAAAATCAAGAGCGTACAGCCTAACTACTGATGGATATTCAGTAGGGGCAACTGGAGGCTATCTAGTCCAAACTCTTAAAAGGGGTAGGTGGAGTGGAGAAACTCAGTTTAGGTGTCCAGTCATGAGCTCTAACCTTTGCAAAGATCCGTTTCTGTTGATATATGCCACTTCCTAGTGTAACTGTGTCTCCCAGAATGTCTCACTCGTGCAATTTCAGTTTTTACTGATGCAGGTATCACACAAACAAATATTAGACTTCTCTTAATCATTCAAAAAAAACTCGCTAAGGTGCTACTGCTTATCTTCTTAATGAGGGAAAGAACTTTAGGTCTTTTGCCAAATAGAATCATAGAATCATAGAATAGTTAGGGTTGGAAATGCCACTGCTAATCTTTAGGTAATGTCTTGTTCCCATGCTACTTCTCTGCAAAACCCAATATTCTTAATTCCTGTCATGTTTTGCCCTAATTTGCCCTTATTTCAATAGCTGGAATGTTAATAGAAGTAGATTGCACTTTTACTAGGGTTGGTCAGGTGTTACAGAGGCATTCACTGATGTCTTTGATCCCTGGAAACTAGTTACTTTCTTTGGTACTTGCATTCTACCTTATTCATTTGCAGTTTTAATTTGGTAAATAGAATTTACACTGCTGTATGTTACAGAGCAGAAGCATTCTTCTTCTCTCGTGCTGTATGTCAGGGTAGCTTATATATCAACTTATAAGTTATTCTAGGATCCCCAAAGTAAAAGCTGTGTATAGGTAGTGCATAACTAACTGAATAATATAATTGACTGGCTTTGTTGTATGAATAGCTGTCTAGTATGGAAAACATTTTCAGAAATAATTACATATCAGTTAAATTACTCTATATTGTTTGTTGTTTTGTTTTTCCCTTTTACTAGCTTCTGAAAATAGCTTCAGATGTTGAAGTGATTCTTCGAACTTCTGTTATTCAGGCTGTTCACACGGATTCCAACAGAATAGGTGAGTAAAGCTGTGTGCTAAAAAGTTGTTTGAAAACATTGTAGTTCAGCAAATAAATAGAGAACTTGAAAACTAAGTGAAGGGATAGGGAGGGCAAAAGCCTGTCTGTCTGTCATTTCTCTGCCCAAACCATTAATTTAAGCCTGTTGACTAATGTCTCTACCTGGTGGAGGTTTCAAAGGCACAGAGTTTCTACACAAATATTTTGATACAGAGGCTGCTAGGAAAGAGGCAGTGACTACGTTTAGTGCCCTCATTGAGAGAAAGAAGTTCTAACTTGGCACCTTAACTATTAAGAGTGACAGCAGTTATGTAGCTGGTCAGCATGCATGTACCGGCTAGTCAGTCAGTGTATATCTAGATGTAGTGCCCACAGTATCTGTAGGTGCTTGCTTTATCAAACAGGTAGAAGCTCTTTGAGGAAAATCAGCCAGTGCAGTATGTACACTGTCCATAGAACAGCATGGGGGTTTTTTTGAGGGTTGAATGTTCTTTTCCAAAACCTTGTTCTGACAATTCAAATTCTGAAATTACAATTCCTGGTTTAGAAGTTATTTTATCTTAAGAGTCAAACATAAGAGAAGCAGTAAGTTCAGTATACAACTGTGTGGTAGAGGATAGAAGAAATCTTCATCTGTGTACATTGTTTTCATGTCACTTCTGTTCAGTGGTGTCTGTAAAGCTCTGTGACTGTTTCAGTTTTAGATTTGATAAAGCACTTAACTTTAGAACAGCCATTATGATTGAGACTAAAGATTCATCTAGCTAGACCAGTGTCGAGTCTTCCACAGTGATCCTAGGCAGATGACAGCAGAAGAGAGGAACAGAGCAAGTGAAATTTTACATCTTTCAGCTGTTTACACATGGAAGCACTTCATGCATCAGGAATGGTTTCTGTTCTAGTTGTCCTTAGTGGGTTTCTCTCGTGAACTTTCTTCTGTCAACCTGTGCAAATTTCTTGCATCCAAGAACCTTTCACAAAGAATTTACACTTTTTTTTTATGAAGTCACTTGCTGTAGTTTTGAATTTGACCCTACTCTTTAATTGCTATCCGTTTTCAGCAAGCATGAGTTTTTAAGCCCTTTATTGCCCCCTTTTTGTTTTTTTTACCCCCCCCCCCCCATGGAACAGCGTCTCTGGAACAAGTGAATGCCTGTGATCATTCTGTTGCTGTTCTCTGCACCCTTTTCAATTCTGCTGTACCTCCCTTAAGATGATTAGGAGCTTGCTCTCTCAATCAGAGCTGAGCACCGTCATCAAGCTCTGGGCAAACCAGGCATTTATATACACACTTATGGCACAGTGATGTTTTCTGTTTCATTCTCCACTGGTTTCCTAGTCATTCCTAATTCTAAATTTGATTTTTGGCTGCTGTGCATACATACATTTATTTATTTTTACAAAATTAATCCTGTATTCGCTAAACTCATCTGAATGGTTATAGTTAATTTTTGAATTTGTCACTTTCTTTGTAAAATTAGGTTTGTTGGTTTGTTGGTGATTTTTTTTTTTTTCACTTGTATGCATTACATGTCTCTACATGTAATTTTGTCTGTCATTTTATTGGTTATGTTGTTAAGTCTAACTCTTATCCTGCAGTTCTTCACAGTAAGCCATTTTGTTAAAGAACTTACTCAGGATAGTATCATTAGAAAACATCCTTTTCCAGGTTACTTACAAATACCTTGAACAGCACAGATGACAAAAAGTACCTGTAGAACTCCACTTTTGACATCCCTCCTTTGGGAGACCTGTTCATTTATTGTTCACCTCCTCCAGTTTAAACAGTGACTTGCAAGACTTTGTGACAGTAAGGCTGTTGCTTTCTTAGAAACATGCCCGGAGGGACTTGGGGAATCCAAGCATGTTGGGCAGCTCCTGGGCAACCCCTCAAGAGCTGTTCAAATAACACCATCAAGAACTGTGAGGCATAACTTCCTTGGCAAAAGTCACATGAATTTGTGTTCAAATATTAATTTATCTTTTTGTCAGTGTGTAGGGATGGGGTTAGGAGCCCAGCCAGAGCCCACCTAGAGCTGATCTGGGCAAGGAAGGTGAATGACAGCAAGAACAACTTCTATAGGTATGTCGGCATCAGAAGGGAGAGGAGGGAAAATGTGAGCCCACAGCTGAATAGGTCAGGGAAACTGGTAACGAGGGACACAGAAGAGTCTGAGGTGCTCCTACTTTCACCTCAGCCTTTACTGCAAAGGTTTGCCTTCACAAATCATGGGCCTGAGACCACTGGAGCAAGAATGACTTACTTTTGGTAGATGAGGAAAAGGCAAGGAATATTTGAACACAGAGGGCATAGACAAATTCATGGGACCTGACGTGACACAGTGCAAGGCCACTCTCAAGCCATCTTTGAAATGTCATGGTGATTAGGGGAGTTGCCTGAGGTCTGGAAGAGAGCAAATGTCTCCCTTCTTTTCAAGAAAGTCGAGAGGGAGGATCTAGGAAACTGGTCAGCCTCACCTCGATCTCTGGAAAGGTCCTTAAGAAATACCTGGAAGCTGTTTCCGAATGTTCTAAGAACAGAATGGGAACGGGGAGTAGTCAGCAAGGATTTACAAAGGTGAGATCTTCTCTGACCAGCCTGATACCCTTTTACAGTGAAATTACTTGACTCAGCAGACAAAGGCGCAGAGTATTGCTGATTGTCTGTTTTGACTGTAACAGAGTTTTAATGTTGTCTCCTTTTAAATACCCATAAACAAAAAAGGATAGAATTGCCCCTGCCTAATTTTACAGACTTCTGGCAAAGAGGTTTTTGGGGAAGAAGGAGGTCATTCAGAGTGCAGTACTGGCCAGGAAAATGTCCTGCAGCAAAAAATCTGGAGCGCATCTGTACAAGGGTGCATTTGACCTACTTACGAATGCAGAGGATGTTATTATGCAGTGTTTTGCCCATCCTTTTTTTTTTTCTGTGTCCATTTTGAATAAGTCTTAGCTTTGCTTCTCACTCTGCAATTGATCTTACTGCAGCAAGAGCATAACAATGCTCTGGAAACAGCCATCACAATTTGAGAGATGTCTGGTTTGTGTGTGTTTGGAATTTATATTGAAGTGAGAAATACTTAGTCTTGATAATATAGTGAATCACCAATTAAAGGATCAGGAATCCTTAGAAAAATCCAGAGCATCATGATAGAAGTTCATAGAATAAGAGTGAACAGTATAAAAAATGGATAGAACGGATTCTTACTTGTCCTGTTATTATTAAAATGCAAAAAGCGTTCAGTGAAGTTGAAATTTACATGCAAAGCTAATGCAAGAAAAAAAAGTCATTTTTTATTTACATAATAAATAATTCTTAAATGTCACAGCAATGAGAAATCTTAGTGGCCAGGAGCAAGGTACTAAAAATACAGAAAAAAGCAGAAAATCAAATTTGATGCTTAGCTTGATACTGTAGTAAAAGAGTAAAAGAGAATCTCCTTACAGAAGGAATATACAGACCTTTCCACCATGGTAAGTTGTTTAGTAACATAACATTATTCTGAAGTGTTACTCTTTGAGCAGCCTCCTATAGTTTTTGCATCTTTCCTAAGAATTCAGCTGTGATTAGACAGCACTAAGAACTAAGCAATTCTGGTATAGCTCTTATTAATGTCACTGGTAGCACAGAGTATGCCATTAGAAAATTCCAGAAATTCAGAATTTTAGGGAGTTGAGGTAGTTGTCACTATATTTTAATAGCAGTTTATAGTTAATAGCATGGTCAGTTTACTGTGTGAAATTGTACCTAAAAAATAAATATTCTGTATATGTAACTAAATTAATATTACGTATATGTATCTAAAAAATAAAAATTAAATAGATGTGCTTTCCACTGCTACTCCATTTTGCTGAATATCTTGCCTTACTGTTTTTCATCCTTTCTTGTTTGTAAAGAAGAGTTCTTTTTAAGATTAAAGAGAGGAAAAAAGTTGGAAGTGGGATTTCAACTTCCAGTTGAATCTATGGCTGAATGTTTTCGTGGGTTAATCCCAGCTGGCAGCTAAGCCCTGCACAGCCAGGACTGGAGAGCGAATTGGGAGACTAAAAGTGAGAAAACTCATGGGCTAAGATGAAAACAGTTTAACAGGTAAAGCAAAAGCCACACAGGCAAGCAGAGCAAAACAAGGAATTCACTCACTTCTTTCCATGGACGGGCATTGTTCAGCCATCTCCAGGAACGCAGAGCTCCATCATGTGTAACGGTGACTGACTTGGGAAGACAAATGCCATCACTGCAAATGTCTCCCCATCTTTCTTATACCAGTTTATATTGCTGAGCAAGATGTCAAATGGTGTGGAATATCCCTTCAGTCAGCTGCAGTCAGCTGTCCTGGCTGTGTCCCTTCCACATGTCTGTGCATTTATATAATGAAAATAATCAAGTGGATCCTCTCATTTTCCTTTACTTTTTAGCACCTAGGAGCCAGTTTCTGTTGGGAATTTTGTTGTAGGAAATGCATGTGTAGGTATATGAGTCTGCTTAGGTATTCAATTTCAGTACAGCTTTGATTAAGGAAGTTTTAGCAGAACAAAAATCAACCTTCTTGATCCTTAATACTCTGTGGTAACTTTTAAAGTGCCAGTAGTTACAGTTAGCTCCATCACTGCTTTTATGGTATCATCTTTTATGGTATCATTGCTTTTATGTTATCATCACCATATGAAAGGCTTGGGACAGATTTATTTAAAAAAAAAAAAAGTAGAAGTACAACCCTAAGGTGGCTGCTTGAGTTGCTGCTTGTTGGCAAATAAAAATAAGCAACCTCAGTTGAACGTTTACTTATTCTTCATCTCCGGTGCTATGTGTTTGTTTTGGAAACTTTGTAAGTGAAGGTTTACTTTGCTGTAGTAGAAAATCTAGTGGCCTATTTTGAAAAAAGTGTAAGGTACTTACATTTGGGCTGTATTTAAATTAGTATAACGTCCTTGCTTCAGGCTTTTTTCAGGTTTGGGAGGACAGTGGTTTGGGATGAATCAGTTGCTATGTTGTATGAAGGAGCAGGGGAAAAAGAAACTAGGTAAAGTGTTTCAGAAAGCTATTGTGACTCACTCCTTAAGTGAGTTACTGTCGATCTTTTGGCTCTAAATTTTTTATTATAGCTGACAATATACAATTTAGCTACCACTGTTTTTTTCTTTTTTTTCAATCGTGCATCTCCAAAATAACTAATAACCAGAAATAAAAAGCCAAGGACTTGTCTTAGAGCAAATACTAGTAAGGCAAACATTTTTCCTAATTAAATGAAATTATTCTGTGGTGTCATAGAAGCAGTGCACAAGCCAATGATATTCCTTAAAAAGAATATGAGACATAATAGTGTAGACTTATGTTGGGGTAGATCTTTGACAAAGAAAATCAGCTGAAGTTTTCTTACTAAAGAGAAGACAATTTCAATTAGGAGCTTGTTAGTCAAATAACTACTTTTGTTTTTTTAAAGGTTTCAGTGTGAGTTACTTGGTAGTATAGAAGTACCTCTGTTCTATGAATTTCATTTTCATTTTGGATTAGGGTGATGCAAGAAGAGATTTCAATTTAGTAATATACCACACATGCAGTATGTCCTGGTGATTTTGATTTGGTGTGTTGCCAGTGTATGTTTGAAACTTAGCTTTGAAAAGGAAAGTTAAAAATTCTTATTTCAGTCTTTCTTTGGACTTCTGTTTTTCAGTATTTTATATCCAGTTCTGTTTTTCTTTGGCATTTATGTTTTGAGTACCTATTCTAGTTGTGTAGGTTGACATGTTTTGTTATAAATCTACTCAGATGTAAAAGAAATGCAATTGAAATTTTACTTAAAGCTCTTAGAAACTTATCAAATGCATCAGTATTAGTACACAGATGCGCAAGGAGCATGCCTTTAAAGAAATCAGTTTTCTTTCTTAGAAGGTGTGGGATATCAGTGCACTTTGATCAGAATGTTACTCATTGCACACACATCCGCACAAACACACAGAGTTTTACAGGTTTACTGTACCTTTCACAGCCATCTGACACAGTCAAATTACAACATTAGGATTTCAGGTGTTCGTGTTTTAATTTTTGCTGCTGGAGCAAATCAGACATGACACACCTCCTCCCCTTCCTGAGGAAGGAAAGCTGATTTCTGAAGAGCTAGAAGGCAAGAACTTAAGATTCAGGAAGAGGTTAAAATGGCATATAATTAGGCAAACCTTAACACACCACACCTGTGTGACGACACAGTGGCCATAATTTTCATTTGGTACTTTCTTTTGCTGTTGTTCTCTAAAACAGGTAGGGCAAGGTGAATATTACAGATCAGATTCCAGGACTCTGGGGGAGAGGGCTAAGTCAAATTTAGTATTCATTTCTGGAACTGTTGGAGCACACATATTCTGACTTGGGCATGATAAAACTGCCATTACCTCTCTCACTAAAAGCTACTGCAACACTATCATTTTTTATGGTTTCTTAACGGTATTAAAATATTTTCAGTGCTCTAAAAAGAAAAAGGGGAAGGCAATATTCTGACCAACAGAAGGTAGAAATCTCAATATAATTTTGTCTTGGGTAGATCCCATGATGCTGCTTGGTATACATTTCCAGAAGTTCTGATTCTTATTGTAGTAACCTGATTTTTGTTTGTAAATATAAAAACAACTTTCAAATTTTAAATAGTATTTTCCATAAGATTATATTCTTAGAGGGATTTTTTTCTGTTACAGTGCTTGTACCCAGGAAAGATCTGCTACAAGACAACACTCCTTACTTTGATAAACCAACAAAAAAGCATGAATCCTGAGGAAAACATATCCCACTCCCCTGAAGGTTAATATCCTGTGATGAGATCTCTGAAAACCAATAGTGGATACCTGTATTAAAGCTAAATTTAAAAAATCATTTAATATTGTTACCAGGAAAACAGGAACTGAAACCAAGTCACTGTTTTTATTGTGTTCTGTGGTATCATCACAAATGTCTGTGGAAGATACTAATACTTCCACAGAAGTGGATACTAAGACTTCAAGATGCACAATTATAATGAAAATACACTGCTGAATTGTGTTACTTCAGCCAGTAATGTTTTTAATTATGACAGTTGTCAAAGATTGTTTCTTAGCAGTCCAAAGGGGTTTGAGTGTTTTTATTTTTTTTTTCAAAACTATATACAAGTTAAATGCAGTTCTTAATCCTGATAATATTTATTTCTGAGTTTATTGTCAATCATACACTGTTTTGAAGTAATGAAAGACCATCTTGTGGCACTTGCCACTAATATATTGTGGTGCCTGAGAGAGTTCTTAAGGTTTATCTGAATAAATTATTTAGGTTTTACGGCTGTGAGAGCATGTGTAGTGTTTTTCTTCTCCCCTACACCTTTGAATGAGCAGGAGTGGTAGAATTTTGAGTTCTTAGATGACAGCAGAACAAACGAACCCAGCCACAGCTGTGATTATAGACTGACTTCCTGAGGTATTTTTCCAAAGAGAAGAGGCTTGTTCATAAGTCGCAAGTGATCTGACTTACCAAAAGTAAGTTTATTTACTACGCCCTTATAATTCCAATTTTTTTAATGAAGACTTACTTGCTTCTTGTGGAATTTCTTGCAATAATCACTTTAATTTTAATCAGAACCAGATAGAACCACAGTGATCCATACAATCTTCTCTGTGAAATCAGTAACAGGCACCATACTAGGATCTAAATACCTCACACAGGAGTGAGGTAGCGCAGTGATATCTCTCAGCTCTGTGTCAGGTTCCAGTGATTCTGTTTCTTTTTAATAAGCCTCCAAGATGTCTATATTGCATATCTCTGGGGGTTGTGACATGGCTTCATTGACTGAGTAAACGAGAAATTTAAATGCCTGTATCCTGTCTCTTTTTCCCAGTCAGCATGTCAGTGTCATCAGAACTCCTTTCTTTAAAACAATTGCCTGTGGCTGCTGTGGGCAGGGCCATATGCAAGGACAGCAGCAAATGCGTTGTCAGTAACCCTCTTCCAGTTGCACTGATACTCTGTGTGTTGTAGCTAGAAGGCAGCAAGCAAATGATAGGAGATACAATGCAATGAGTGCAGTTCTTGCAGTTTCTTGCAGTTTTAGCGGCTCCACTAAAACCCAAATGCCTTGGTGTGCAGGGGATGTGCTGTTCTAGGCTTCTTGTGTTTACTTTCCAAAGAACAAGGTGTATTCTGTAGCTGATTGTCCTCTGCAGCCTGCTTACATTGAATTTTTTCTTCCCTATAAGGAGCATAAGAGAGAGGAAGTACATGGCATTTGCAGCTGTAAAGAGAAAAGAACATTACCTCAAGCAGTGTCATAGAATCACAGAATGGCTTGGGTTGGAAGGGACCTTGAACCTCATTCAGTTCCAAACCCCCTGCCATAGGCAGGGACACCTCCCACTAGACTCAGTTGCTGCAAGTTCTGTCCAGCCTGGCCTTGAACACTGCCAGGGGCAGCCACAGCTTCTCTGGGCAACCTGTGCCAGCACCTCACCCACCTTCACAGGGAAGAATCACCTCCCTCCATTTTATGCACCCCAGCATACAGTTGGCTTTCTGGGTTGCAAGTGCACACTGTTGAGCTTTTTGCTAGTCACCACCCCAAGTCCTTCTCCTCAGGGCTGCTGTCAATCCAGACTCTGCCCAGCCTAAAAGTGACTAATTTTTAAGCTGAAATAATGAAATGGGTCTGGCAAGAATTAAGAAATTATACAACCATTAAGGTATACACTCCATGGCACGCTGAAACTGGTCAAAACTCATCTCTTGTAGACCTGCTGCTTTAGGCTATGGGAATAGTATATTAGTGATTTTATCTTTCAGGTTGATTTCATAGAAATCACTGACAGCTGGTAGATATTCATTCATTTGATAGTGATGTAAAGGAGTATTGCCTGTTACCGAGCAAAGCATGTACTGAAAGACTTAGTGATGCCAACAGTAGATGGCGACCTTTAATATGTTTGAGGAAACTGCAAGTGCAGGAACTATTTCATGTGACTGTTGCTTCTGTATTGTTCTGCTGTCATGTGTTCTAGGTTTTCATTTTTAACAAGAATTAGTATTAGTAGAAAGATAGTGCAGAAAGGTCAGTTTACACGGTCGGGCTTGGGATTTGACAAACATCTGTTTCATCTTGCCTACATTTTGAATACATATTTGTAATTAAAACAGAATGGGTCACTGGAGTAACAGACACCACTGCTGAAAGCAGACATGAAAGAAAAAAAGTTGATAGAATTGAATGGCTTGCAGAAAAATTCTCCTTATACTCCTATGCAGCATATTTATGGTCTGTGCATTAACATTCCATGTCCCTGTGCCTATCCAGGCAGCAAAGACAAACTGAATTTTGCAGTGCTTAGATGAGAAAAATCGAGGCAAAAGACTACTAGTGTAAGAGAAGAACAAACCTATTTGTTGCTCTTGTTTCAATGTGATCTTAAATAGGAATCCAGAGGATATCCAGAACAGGATAAATAGGAATCCAAATAAGGAATTGTGCCGAAAAGTATCTCAGAGTTGGTTATTGCCTGGGCCCAGCAGGTGTTCTGTTTCTGCAAATTTGATATTCTAACCTTGAAAGAATCTTACAAACCTGCTTAATGAGCAGCTGATAATTAAAGGCTTCTCTGTTCTAACTGCTCAGAGTGTCTGTTCCTCTTCCCCTTGCTTACTTTTTGGTTCACATTCCAGTACCCAGTCACGTTCCAGTACCCAGTCATCTCCACAGCTTCTATTTCCTCTTCATTGTGAGGGTGGTGAGACACTGGCATAGGCTGCCCAGAGAAGTTGTGCGTGTCCCATCCCTGGCAGTGTTCAAGTCCAGACTGGACCAGGCTTTGAGTAGCCTAGCCTAGTAGAAGGTGTCGCTGCGTATGGCACAGGTTTGGAACTAGATGGTCTGTAAGGCCCCTTCCAACCCAAACCATTCTATGATTCCATGGATGTGAACCTCTTCTTGATACTGCTGGCTTTGTGTTCATATATATTTTTATTTTCCTTAATTACTATCAATATTGAATAAAGTGTTTTTGCATTCTATTTGCAAAGTTTTAAGTATTAGCTGAAACTTTCAAACATTACAGAAGCTTTCACTTAATGACTTGGGAGGGGAAAAGGTTGATTCTTTACAACAGAAACTGCAATTTAATAGGCTCACAGTAACGTGATTCAATCCCATTAAACTTTTTCAGGTTCATTTCAGGAATCACAGAATTTTAGAACAGACATATGCGCCTTTCTCCCAAAGTAATGCAACATCATCAGCCTTAAACATAAGCCTTAAAGTTAATAGCTCTTTAAACTGTAGTTTAACTATGAAGGAATTTCTGTTGGAAAGGGCTCACTGCTTGCTCAGATCTGCTACAGTTCAGCTGTGAGAGCTACAGGGATAGTGTGGTTTCACCATAGGCATTGCTTTCCAGGAGTGCCTTCGTGGCCTGTACAGGTATGCTAGCAGTGCTGCAGGACCTCCTGTTCTGAAGGTGATTTTGGCAGAACAGATGCCACCTCAGTGATTATACACAAGAAAATTCTAAGCACTTCAGCTTTTGACATCATCTCCAGAGATGTGTCTGTCAGAGCAGTCTGTGATTGTATTGTTCCTGAAATGATGACTTCATGTGCACCGTAGCTTTAATTAAAGCATTAAATACAGCCAAGGAATATTTGCTGTTCAAATATTAAGTTTTGGTTTTGTTCTAACCACTTTTCCCTCTCCTTTATGTAACAGTTTTAAAATACAAGGTTTCTTCAGGTTTTTGTTTGGACGCAGTAGCTCAGGATGGGGATCAAGCATGGTATTAGTACATTTGCTGTAGCCTGGTGTTCATAAAACACAGGAACTAGATTTAATCTACGACTTAATTTTGTTTGCATGGATAGGATTTATGTTGAAGTCTTTATGGTCTTCATGTGAAACAAGGTGACTTTTCTAACATAACAGGGCCAAATTAATGTCCTTTGTTCCTCTGCACTTTGGTAAAGGAAGCGTCTAGTTGGTGTTCTTACAGTGGTGCTGCTGTACACCACAAAGTGACTCCACAAAGTTGTTCTGGAAGTAGCACTAAAAGTCTAATCTGGAAAAGTAGCTTGTGTCTTCTCCAAGGTGCTGGGTTCTCAGGCAGTTTATTAGGTAATATGAAAACTTGTGGCAACTCCAGTGACTAACCCTAGCATTAGTATTTATTCTCAGAGATCATGCCAGCTGAAAGAGCTGAACTAGACTGTTGCATAGCATCAATCCTCTATGTATCATACTGCACTTGTAAATAAAGTAATTTAGCTTCCAGTACTGGCAGTTCTCTACACTTCCTTTACAAAAAGGAAAAAAAAATATTGGCAATTGAAAACTAAAAGGCTGACCAGCTTACAGGAAGAGCTGAGTCCTAGTACTTCTCTGCCTAGATATCTCTTTCCAAACTATTTGCAACAATTTAATCCTAAACTCTGGAGTTCAGTGGGCTGTCAGATCTTTGAACTTTAGCTTTATGGTATGTCAATTACTTAACACAAAGCACAAAACACAACATGAACTCTGTGTTAAGGCTGGTATTTTACTGCTACAAATGCTTGATGTTTTGATAGCTCCAGTAGAAATCCAGTCATTTAAGGGTAAAGTGTATGTTGTTTGTGTGGGGTGTATCTCGGGTGTACACATTCAGATCTCTAATTCTGTTGAAAGACTTCATTAGTGGAGCTTTTTTGATGCCTTTATTCAGCTTTTTTTAAGTTTAGCTTTCCTGAGACTTTTTTTTTTTTTTTTTTTTGTGCTAGCAAGAATAAATCTGGCAAGAGGAGAAGAAAGGAAGGGCACATCTTTATACTTGGATGAATAGCAATAATGTTAAATAATTTACTGGTTTTATAAGCAGATATTTCCATTTACTTAGCACTTCAATAATCTGGTTTGTGTCAGACAGAGGAGTAAAAGCATCTAGTTTTCAAATTATGCTTTCCTTGTTCTTGCAGTATGTGCTTCAGCTTTCCATCTCATCCGCCCAAAAGGGTATGGTTCAGGATTAGTCAGGATTAAATAAACAGCTAGTGAAACTATGGTCTGTAGAATATGGAAGGGAGGATGGCATTCTCTGCATTAGGCCATAAGAATGGGAACAGTTGTACTGTTTCACCTGCTGCTGTAGTAGCAGCCCTGTTCTCTGAGGTCAGTGGCTATGTGCAAGGGTTGATTCGGACAACCCTGAACTGCCATTTCCAGCTGAAAGCCATCTCCATAGCTGAGCATGGGAATTTTGTCATTCTGCTCTTTGTGTAGTAGAACTGTGGTAGTGAAAACAAGCAGGCAGTGACCCATACAGTGCTCTGCACTTTTCCCAGTCAGTTTGTAAAGGAAAAAATGAGAAGGTCATTGCAACGCTTCCTTCCCTTTTAAGTGTGTGCATAAGATAAAAATCTTTGGTTCATGGCTGTCCACCTGCAGATGAGCCAGCACTCATGTTTCGGTGTAGATCTTGATCAGCACATTCATACATTTGCTGTCTGGGAGGGCTGCTATCCTCTGCTTCCTCCTGATACTTGCAGAGGTAGATAGAGCCTGCAGTCAGTCTCTTAGTCAGGAAATTCTGAAAGGATTTTTGGAGACTCAGCACAACTCTGCCCATGATAAGCAAGTGCTTTTAAGAAGGAACAAACCTGCACTTTTCACAGTTAGCTGTGTCTGGCTATGACGTAACACAAAGAATATGGCTTTCGGGCTGTAATTCCTTTGGTTGTGATTTCAAAGGCTGTGTAAACTTTACGTAGCAGTTTGGCCAACATGTTATACTATATCAGCAAGGAAGAGATCTCCTATATAACAACTTAGTACTGAGAAAGAGCAAAGAAGGAAATCTGACTTAGCTGAAACTAGTCCCTGAAGGAATTTCCCTTAATGTTAAGAACATGCCAGATTTTTTTGGCCACTAATATTTACTTACGTATGCAGTTTCCACAGTAAATTTCCTCTGAACATGCTTTGTGAAAATACAAGAAGACAAGTGGTCCCACTGGACCCTGCAGTGTTGTCCAACAGCAGCTGAGGTGAGTGTGGCTTCTGTGAAACCAGTAAATGAAATGTGACATGAGTGAGCATATGAATGAGAACGAAAGAGCATTAAAGTTCATAGAATGAAGAGCAAATGGAATAAAGGAATATTAAAGACAACTTTTTGCACTAGTAAAACAAAAATGTCAAGGCCTCAGACAGGCAGAACTGTGGTGGTTTGCTCCTCAGCACTGCTTTAGCTACTGTGTGGAAGATAAAACCTAGGGGATTTATGACTCTGAGGAGAGAAGATCAGGCAGAGTTCAAAGGGAGCATTACCTGCCTTTGTTAGATGGGAAATTATGGTTTATGACGCACCAGTTACATCAAACGATGAATCACACTTCACAGCATGCTGTTTTACATACTTCCCATTACCCTACAACAGACTGGTTGTTTGAAGTTCTGCTATAAGATGCATGTTGGGATTTCTTTCAGTACTCTTTCAAACAGTTTTCAATCAATGCTTGAAACTGCAAAATCATTATAATGGACAAAAAGCATGGAAATGCCGGCACATGCATTCTGTCACCATTTCAGGGCAGAAGACCCTAAATGCACAAGAGAAAAGGAATGCAAACCCCCACCCCAAAACCACGGAACAAATTACACAACATTGTTTCTGCGATCAAGGCATCCAGTAAAGTTTGCTGCAGATTGTGTCAACTTGTTCTCTTACAGTTCCGTTTATTTAAAACTTAATTTTCTAGCAGATGGAGTAGTTACTTATGTAATTTATTCAAATATACAGTAACTTAAACCACAGAAGTTAAGTTGGGTGATCTCTGAGGGATTTATCCTAAGTGGCATTTCCTCTACTCTATGTCAAAGAAAGAAAACAAATAGAGAAAACTGAAATTGTAAAGAAACAAAACACAAAAGCATCTGAACTGAACTGCGTGTAACATCTGGTGTGGTTTTGAAACTAAAATCCCATTGAATCCTAGAAAAACAACCTCAGTGGAAGTAATGCGACTCTGTAAGTTTTAGCAAGGAGAAATATTAAGAATTTTGTTATTAATTATTTAGGACAGTTTCACATTTGGAAATCACTAATGGTTACTAAACAGAGGTGCAAAAAGCTAACGTATTTTTTAAAACAGATCAAGAAAGAATGTGTTAGATCAATTCCAATGTGAAGTTAGGAATAAACAAAGATTAGCTCCAGGGTAGTATCCATATACATGAGGAAATGAAGAGGAATGAGCTGTAGTTCTGGCTGGTGTAAAATAGATTTTTGCAATACAACTAGCCTTCCAGTGTATGCCCTCAGAAAGTAAGGTGAGTCTGGGATGGTTTAACAGCCTTTAACTGGGCATAGGAGGAAAATATAGGCTGAATATCAAGAAAAGCATGAAGTGCAGCTCTCACTGGTGTCACTTGGACTCTGCTCAGTATCTTCTCTTAGCAAAGTATTGCCTGCAGGAACGTGGACACTCTGTTAGGATGTTTGAAGTCTCACCTCCCGCAATACTAAAGCATGTGCCGTAGACACATTAGAATGAGTAGGAATGAGGACTCAGCAGAGTGCTGGGAAAATAATGGGTTGTACCAGCTGCATTATAGGTATGTTAATTTAGAAGCAATGTGCTAAACCACATCGAAGGCAGCAGAAGCTGAAAGGGAAGGATATTCTTAATGCCTCCACCCTTGCTTAGAGAAAATTAAGAGACAAGGAGAGAGGTAGTATGAAATATGTTGTACTGCACTTGGTCTGGTGGGAGCGCACCCCTCTGTAATATGCCTCTGTGGCTCAGAGTCTTTACAGCAAGAAGTATTCCTCCCAGGTGACTTAAGATGGAAGGTGTGTGAGCTGCTAGTCTTCTTTTTGTCTTAATAGTTTACGTCTGAACATTGCACATTTACTTCCCCTACACATGTGGTGGGTTGACCTGGCTGGACACCAGCTGCCCACTAAAGGTCCTCTATCACTTTCCTCCTCAGCTGGACAGGGGAGAGAAAATACAACCAAAGGCTCGTGGGTCAAGACAAGGACAGGGAGAGATGTCTTACTGATTACTGTCACACGCTAAACAGGCTTGACTTGGGGAAATCAGCTTGATTTCTTGCCAACAGAATCAGAGTAGGATAATGAGAAATAAACTAAATCTTAAAAATAGCTTCCTGCCAAACCTCCCTTCTTCCTGGCTTAACTTCACATTTCTTCTATCTCTACCTCCCACAACACTGCAGGGGGAACAGGAATGTGGGCTGAGATCAGTCCATTGCAAGTTGTCTCTGCCACTCCTCCTTCCTCCAGGGCAGGACTCCTGACTGTTTCCCTGATCCAATACTGGAGTCCCTTCCATGGGAGACAGTCCTTCATGAACTTTTCCAATGCAAGTCCTTCCCACGGGCTGCAGTTCTTCATGGACTGCTCCAGCGTGGGTCCCATCAATGGGGTGCAGTCCTTCAGGAACAGACTGCTCCAGCATGGGTCCCTTCCATGGGGTGCTGAACAGACTGCTCCAGCATGGGTCCCTTTCATGAGTGCATCCTTCAGGAACAGAGTGCTCCAGCATGGGTCACCACTCCTGCAGCAAACCTGCTCCAGCATGGGCTCCTCTCTCCATGGGGCCACAGGTCTTGCCAGCTCTAGGGCAGGCTTCCCGTCTAGTCACAGCCTCCTTCAGGCATCCCCCTGCTCCAGCATGGGGTCGTTCATGGGCTGCAAGTGGAATCTGCACCACCATGGACCTCCATGGGCTGCAGGGACACAGCATGGTATTCTTCATGGGCTGCAGGGGGAATCTCTGCACTAGCACATGGAGCACTTCCTTCCCTCCTTCTGCACTGACCTTGGTGTCTGCAGAGTTGTTTCACATATTCTCATTCCTCTTTTCTGGCTACTGTTCCCAGCAGTTTTTAATTCTCCCTCTTACCTATGTTATCTCTGAGGTGCTACCACCATCACTGATAGGCTTGGCCTGTCTTGGAGCTGGTATTGTCTCTGTTTTAGCATTGTCTCTGCTTTTAGCAGCTTCTCACATTCTCAGAGAAGCTACTCCTATAACCCCTCTGCTACCAAAACCTCACCATTCACACCCAATACACCATGCCCTTCAGGAACCCTGTGCAGAGCCATTTTCACAGATGTTGTCAAGTACTAACTTAGCATGGGTTATTTAATCCTTACCCAGCAGATGGATTCTGAATACTCTGCCCCTGAAAATATTCAGCAAAAATCATTTGCACTCTGCTGATATTTACACTAAGTTAAAAGTGAGGAAACTCAATGCCACTTGAATTAGAGGAAGCATTCTGCATGTGTCAGGTTCATTTAACAGCTACTGCAGGATTGTGAGAGGGTTTCTTGTGGATCTGAAGTTCTTTGTTACTTACGTAGTGTTGGTCCACAGCAAGCTCTGATTCGGATACACTGATCAGAGTGGTCTTACCCTAGGTACAGAAAAATATCTTTTTTTTCCATCTTCCTTTTTGTTGGCCACTTGTCTGTCTTGGTTATCTTCCCTCAAGACTTCTGTTATTCTCTTGCTGTCTGAGAACCAAACTGCTCTTTTTTTTTGTCAATATAGGGGCCTGATACCTGTGCCAAATATCTCAGATGATTCTTTTTGAGAGGTTGATGCTTTATCCTGTCCCTGCTGAACTGCAGTTCTTGCTGAACTGCAAGAAGAGTTGACAGCAGCCTGTTCTGTGCTAGATAGCTGTATAAATGCAACATGTAAATCATTGTGGATATCCTGAGTCCATTAAAACCAGAAAGGCCAGCGCTTCTTGCTGCCTTATCTTTAACCATCAATCTCACAACAAGGAAGTAGAAAGGTGCTGTATGGAAATACAGGTTTAAAACCCCTGGGTGTGTAGCCCTCACCCACACCTTTACTGCTGCAACAATGGGAGAGGACTTTCAGTAAGGAGTGTCCTACCTCCTTAAAGTTTGACTTCATATGAAAATTCCAGCTATGGCATAGAATTTAATCTGGTCAGCATTTGAGCAAATAGTTGTTCCTACTTATGTAAACAGCTCAATTAAATGCAGTGCTTAAATGCTTGCAGAACTGGCAGCATGTTTTATTATGGCAGTTTGCCAAGGAAGTAAGGAATTTGGGATTAAATCTTTCCTGTCTCATCCACAAAAGCAATTTCAGTGAATTCTCCTCTATGTGTAAAGCAAGCAGGTGCCTTAGGATAAGTAGTAGCCTAAAAGCAATACAATAACCGCTCATTTAATTTCTGGAGCCATTTTAAGTTTTTACATTGGAGAATAGATATATATAGAATATAGATCTTCACCATGGAGATTGATTTCAAAGAAAGTAGCATCGTGGCTCTTATCTTGCATGTTCTATCTCTACTGACAATGTTGCTATTATCTAAGAAGTGTATCTGGTACAGTTAAAAATATATATATACACACATATAGGATGGTAAAAGTCACGGAATCAACTGCAGAGAGCACCAGCAAAGCCTTCTTCGGACCTTCTGACCTGTGCTTGCACATGACATGTTGCTATGGAGCAAGGAAATTGTCAAAGAAACACAACAAAGCTTCACACCACTGAAAGCTTGCACAGCTGTGCACCTATAAGCATGCTGCTTCAAAAGCCAAGCTATGCACTGCTTCAAGTGTTTTACTTTCCTTGGTTCGTAATGCTCATCTTTATGCCTTTACATAAGGTACATTAATGCTTTAACAGGTATTACCTGAGTGAAGGAATAATGCGAACAATGTGTTTGAATTTTTGAACAGTACATTTGACATCATATTCTAGTTTTCCATCTATCTGCGCACCTGAACATCTTCAGATAAGCTTAGATGAACACAAATACATCAATGTACACCAATACACAGGTGTTTTATGGCTTTTGTCTGTGCTCAAGGCTTATTTATTGTATGTAATGATGTGTCCTTGCAGGAAACAGGAAAAATGAAGATGTGCATGGAGAATTTCTCCTTGGAATTCTAATTAAAAACACGATTGCATAGTTCAAAATTGCTTTCTCAGAGCTCCGAATGGCAGACAATATTCTGGCCAATTACGGGCAGACGTGAAGAACCCTGATGTCCTATACCATGGGTAAAATCGGGTGAGGATGAGTCCTGTGAAGAAGGCAGTCCCTGGGGCACTGCTTGGAGAAGTGCATGAGCTGGGAGTGGTGAAGGCCAGTTGTACCTGCACTCAGCATACAGCTGCTAGTTACAGGCATTAGGAGTCTGTTGTGCAGGAATTGGCAGTGCTGCGCTTTTTAGTGTCCTAACCTCCTTGCAGAGTCATCCTCAGCCTCACAGGAGTCACAGTTTCAATATCCCAAATATTGCTGCTGCCTCTCCCATAATGTAACAGGCAGGATGGGATCCTCCCAAGTATCATCTAGCACTTAGGTCATGAGAGCAGGGTAGAGGTAAGGGTAGACTGGTCCCTAGCCATGTTAAATGGGGGATGGTTAGCAATGACCAGCCCTGGGCATGGCAGTTCTCAGTGTCTGAGCACGAGCAGAGAGAGAGAGGTACTAGGGAAGGCATGGGAGGTAACAGGGGGTTGAGGGGAACAGACATGGCTCACAGATGAAGAGCTGGGTAATGCAAAATTGCAAAGCATTTCTGAAAAGACCAAAATGCTTCTTATCAGCTCCCTCTGGACACCTGGAAATCCAGCAGCTTTGTAATTCCCCTCAGTGGCACCAGAGCTTCCTGCTTGCATTTTCTTTGCCAGTAAGCCAGGTGAGTACAGCAGCCTGAGGATCAGTTAGGAAAAGAGAATTATGTGATGATACTGACCACAGAAACTCTTCCTTGTTTCTTTTCTCCTTTAGCCAAGGAACTTTGAATGACCCAACAGCTTCTGGCCTCATTCATCCCCCTCTCGTTGCACAGTCTATCAGCAGAAGGTGCTGCTTGTAGCTGGACTTTTTGCAAGCCACATGGCAGTTCAGGAAGCCCAGATTTCTTCCTGCTGCTGGATGATTTCTTCATTATTCCTCCCTGATAGGGGCAGTACTCCAGGTCAGAAACTATTTTAGGGAAGGGGACGTGGCTCTTTTCTTTTCCCCCCAGGATTTTTGTGCTAGAGGCATGCTACCAAAGGGGTTGACTGCATTGTACTTTGAATGTCAATGCTAATAAATTAAGCAAAAGAAAGTGTGTGTCTGTTAGCCTTCACACATGTCTCAGTTGCATAGCTAGTTAAATTGGGTACCTCCAAGGAGGATTTTTATCCTAGTCTCAGTTTGGTAGGCCAGGTGTTGAGGGTAGAGCTATAGTTTTCAGTTGGACAAATAAAGTAACAAGAAACTGTCTATAAGGTCTCAAAAATGGTAGTCTGTTGAATTTCATTACTCAGTGATATTTGACTGCTTCTTCATAGTCTACAAAAAGATTTAGTTGTTCAGACTGAACTTTGCATAAGCAAAAGCTCCTGTATAAATTAATAATGATTACCATTATTTATGATTTCTAATAGTAGTAAAAGCAAATGCCAGGGGGAGGAGGCCTTACAGTGCAAAGAAGATAATATAAAATAGTTGAAAACAATGCAACAAAGGGAGAAATGGAGCTGGGTACAACAAAAACTTGACCTAGCTGCTCAGTGTAACACCAGAAAGTTTTATTTTAGGACATGTATATATCGTGTTAACAGGCACACATAAACTGAGCTTGAGGTACGAAATAGAAATGGAGACTAAGGAGAGATTTTCATGAAGAAAAAACCCAGAGACTGTCAGAAAGAGACTGAGGGCAGCTGCAGGAAGAGAAAACTGATGTGAGAGGAGCAGCTCAGCAGCACAGAGTGTGAAATGGAGCCAGTGAATTCCTGCAGGGAAGCTGGCTTGCACTTGACTGGGAGATCAGAACACCAGTCTTGAGCTAAATGTAATGAAGAGGTCAACAAAGTCAGGTTTATAGCCAAGAAGAACTGTTTTAAGATCTGCTTTATAGGTTAAACGGCAGTAAGGGGCCAAAGGGAAAGAAGTTTCAGTAATCATGGTAGTAGACTGTGGTAATTTATACTCTCAGTTTGGTTACCAGAACAGCAGAAAGAGACCAGGTCTTAAAATCTTTTCTAGAAAAAATATTTTGTGTGTTGTTATTGTTCTGTATTCTGCTTATAGCAATGGGTATATATTTAAGATAAAATCTCTCTGGCCATGCTAGGGTAGAAATACTACACTAGTTGTGACATAGGACTGCTTTGAATAGAAAACAGGAAATTAATCTCTGATTGAGATCTGTTTCTTATCACTCTTGTCTTACTTTGAAGTTCTTATTCTAAAGTATTTTCCCTGCAAGCACAAAATTGTTTTTATAGTAATATTTCTTCTCCCTCACTTCTTGAAATTCACAGTTGATTCTTTTGCATATGCTGTCTGAAGAAGACATCTGGCACTGAGGCAGGACTGAGATATCCACATCAGAATCTTGAAGGTCCATCTGCATGGCAGCATGGGAACGTGGGGCAGTGTGAGGAAACCTGCCCATGCTGCCTGGCCCAGAACAGAGAGGTCAGATGCCACTGAGCTGCCAGATACCTGGCTAAGTGTGGGGATGAATGTTAGCTGTGTGCCCTCAGCATGTTAATAGCCCATGCATTAATGGCAGCTGATGGTAAAAAAATTGATGCTGTTAGTAGAAAGGTCTAGAGCAGGTTATAGTTCCCAAAGGCAGAGGAAGCAGGATTGCTAGCCAAAGAGCCACAGTCAGGTTGTGCTGTCCAGGTGGCACCACAGCTGCATGCATTTCAGAGTGACTGCGTTTCTCTTTATTGCATTTAGCTGCAGGAATGGGACCATTATAAAACTTAGCTGTGATGGGAGTGCATTTGCATCCACAGCACATTAGCAGCAGTGTGATGGGTGTGCACTTAATACAGTGGGTGTACTGAATAACAGATTGCTCTATTGTTTACCAGAGTACCCTGCACAATGTCACGACAGAGGCATGGGGTGGCAGTAGGTCCATGGAAGTAGTGAGCATGAGTGATCATCAGCTATGCTCTTAACCACAACACACAACAGGACACTTCCTGAACTGGAACGGAACATGCAATGTGAGTAGCCAAAGCAGCAGAATCACAGCTGCTCACAGCTGGCCACAGACAGACCTGTGAAAGTGGACTAGGAGAAAGAAAATGGTGGTATTACTGAGTTTCCTTCGGAGAAAGCATCTCCTCATGAGAGGAATCAAGGGCTAGGCCCTCAGGGGGACAGGGGTATGTGCTGCAGGACCTGCTTGTGCACCTGGGTGTCCTGCATTGCACAGCTGAGATGGAGACATTATCAGCAGAGGCAGTTCTCATCTCTCATGTTTAAATGAATTTGCCCACAGAGAGGAGGAGGCTGCATGAAACTACATGTTTTTTCCACTAGTTTGGTGAGAAGAAAACAGCTGCTTTTGCCTCTTTGCCTGGCCTTCCCCTGAGACATCAGCAGAACTAAGACCTGGATGAAAGGTCTGGAGAAAAGGCAAAGGTCTGGGACTTGGGGTAATGCTGTGGAGGTCAAGTGCTTTCTCACAGTGTGTGTCTGTAAGGGAGAAATGTCCTAGTCATACTTCTTATTAGGCTTCAATGCTTGAGGTCATGTCCCTGTTACTTTTGTCCATTTTTGTATAAAGAATGTACCTTGTCTTATTCCTCTTGTAATCCCCAGTTTTGGTACCCTCCTCCCTTATATGAGGATATTGATACCTAAGTATGTGATGTGCATGTATATATATGCACTCACACATCTTGCACAAAAAGTCTTCTTAACAGCAGTATTTCCGTCTTGTCATATATTAGGCTTGATAAGGTTTCTTTCAAGGAGGTTTTATAGCAAAGCAGTAGTATTTTTAGGGCTTTATATTTGGAACAGCAAATCTGGGACCTGAAGTATACATCTGTGGGGAGCCCATATTGCTCTGGTTTTCCTGCTTCTCACTGCAGGAATTTTTGTGAGAAATTGCTCATTAAAGTTGATTCAGTGAGATATGGTACAGTACTGTAATTCTCTGGTGAATTACACACATCCTCACTGTGATACAAAATAAATATTTCACATGGGAAATACTTTCTGAGCAATAACCAGTCATCATGCAGACATGCACTACCCAGAATAAAGTTGGGGAGAATTTGCTGGTGCCCACAACAGGATAGCAATGATTATATGAGAATTTTCATGCTGCAAGTTTATAAATCACATTAATAGTTGTCAGGTGTGCTGTCTGATGTTGTACATTTCTACAACATAGGCAGTAAGAAAAAACACAACATGTTTGTGAGTACCTTTTCCTGGAAGAAAGTCTGAAAGCTATGGTTATGTTGGTAATAAAATGCCTGATTATGGTACATACTCTGTGTGTGCTTAATGTTCATATGTAGCTAATTCTTGAATGTCTTGGGCCATCAGGTGAGAGAGGAGCTGATCACAAAATAATAACTTGAGAAGCTCTGACACTATGCAGCTGCACATTAGAGTGTTGTCGTGGTTTAAACCCAGTCAGGTAACTTGTTCACTCACTCCCAGTGAGTGGTGCCGAGCTGACAACAATCGAGGTCCGTGTCCCCCCCCCCCCCCCCCCCCACTGGGGTTCTCCCCCACTCCCGGAGGAACGGGGAGGAGGATCAAAAAAAAAAAAGTGCAACTCCCACGGGTTGAGACAAGAACAGTCCAGCAACCAATGTACAACACAAATCACCACCGCTACTATCAACTACAACAATGGTAAGGGAAAATAACAAGGGAAGAGAATACGATACCACCGGCCAAGAAAACGAGTTCCACCCAGAAGCCTGTGTCCTTCCGGGTAACTCCCAGTCACCCCCCCACCCCAGCCATGACGTGCTGTGGTATGGAATACCTCCCCGGCTAGCCCGGGTCAGGCGCCCCGTCTCTGCTTCCTCCCGGCTTCCCCTCCTCCCTGGCAGAGCATGAGCCTCACAAAGTCCTTGGTCAGGGTAAACATCACTTAACAACAACTGAAAACATCGGCTTCACCAACACTGTTCTCAGGCTGGAAGTCAAAACACAGCACTGCACCAGCTAGCACAAAGGAAAAAAAAAAACATGACTGCTACTGCTGAACCCAGGACATTATCCACCCCTTATTCCATACCATTCACGTCGTGCTCAGATCCCACATTTTCAATACACCATCGCTCTCCCATATATATAAATCCATATACATACAGACCAAGAGGAAAAGATAATTTTCTTAGTGCATGGACCAATCCCTATAATGCTGCCGAGTCCATTCGGTCCATGATGTTCAAAGTTCATTCTCTGTTGGCATGATGGCTGGAGGGAAGTCAGGGCCAGTCGCTGGTGACCTGGAGACATCTAGTTGATGGGCTATAAAAGCATTACACAGCAGGCAACGGCATACAGTTGAGTTCACTGGCTGTTTTCCCCTAAAATCAAATCCCCTTGAGGTATACATCGGACTTCCCCATCTTCCCGCATTACCCACCAAGTATATCCAGGTCCCTGAGCAAAAGCAATCCCACGAGTGGGTTTGCCTTTACCTGAAGCAGGAATAACCCAGACTGTCTTCCCCAGCAAATTCTTCATATGCACCACGGGAACTTTGTCCCCCTCTACAATATGTAAAAGTTCTGACTGGGCTGGGCCAGCCCTGTTGGCAGATCCTCTGGTGTTGACCAACCAGGTGGCCTTTGGTAAGTGTGTATCCCAATGCTTGAAAGTTCCCCCACCCATTGCTCTCAGTGTAGTTTTTAACAGCCCATTGTACCGTTCCATTTTCCCAGAGGCTGGTGCATGGTAGGGGATGTGATATACCCACTCAATGCCATGCTCTTTGGCCCAAATATCTATAAGGTTATTCCGGAAATGAGTCCCATTGTCTGACTCAATTCTCTCTGGGGTGCCGTGTCGCCACAAAATCTGTTTCTCAAGGCCCAGGATAGTGTTCCGGGCAGTGGCATGGGGCACAGCGTATGTTTCCAGCCACCCGGTGGTTGCTTCCACCATGGTAAGCACATGGCGCTTGCCTTGGCGGGTTGGTGGCAGTGTGATATAGTCAATCTGCCAGGCCTCCCCATATTTATACTTCAACCATCGTCCTCCATACCAAAGAGGCTTTAACCGCTTGGCTTGTTTAATTGCAGCACATGTTTCACACTCATGAATAACCTGGGCAATAGTGTCCATTGTTAAGTCCACCCCTCGGTCACGGGCCCATCTATATGTTGCATCTCTGCCCTGATGGCCTGAAGTGTCATGGGCACACCGGGCCAAAAATAATTCACCTTTATGTTGCCAATCTAAGTCCCTCTGAGCCACTTCAATCTTAGCCGCTTTATCCACTTGTTGGTTGTTCTGGTGTTCCTCAGTGGCCCGACTCTTGGGTACATGGGCATCTACATGACGTACCTTCACCACCAGGTTCTGCACCCTGGCAGCAATATCTTTCCACAGTGCAGCAGCCCAGATGGGTTTACCTCTGCGTTGCCAGTTGCTCTGCTTCCATTGCTTCAACCACCCCCACAGGGCATTTGCCACCATCCATGAGTCAGTATAGAGATAAAGTACTGGCCACTTTTCTCGTTCAGCAATGTCCAGGGCCAGCTGGATGGCTTTCACCCTGCCTTTGAACATCCAGCCCAGCACGGGCAGCCGGGGTGCCAGAAGGAGCTGTGCTTCAGTGCCAATCACTTCCGAAGCAGCTCGAACCCCTTCATAGGCTGCCAGTATCTCTTTCTCAGTTGGGGTATAGCTGGCCTCAGATCCTTTATATCCCCGACTCCAAAAGCCGAGGGGTCGACCTCGAGTCTCCCCTGGAGCTTTCTGCCAGAGGCTCCAGGTAGGACCGTTCTCCCCAGCTGCAGTGTACAGTACATTTTTTACATCTGGCCCGGTCCGGACAGGTCCAAGGGCTACTGCATGAACTATCTCGTGTTTAATTTGCTCAAAGGCTTGTTGCTGCTCAGGGCCCCATTTAAAATCATTCTTCTTCCGGGTCACATGATAGAGAGGGCTTACAATCAAACTGTAATTTGGGATGTGCATTCTCCAGAACCCCACTGCACCCAAGAAAGCCTGCGTTTCTTTCTTATTAGTTGGTGGAGACATTGCTGTTATCTTGTTGATCACATCTGTGGGGATCTGTCTACGTCCATCTTGCCATTTTATTCCCAAAAATTGAATCTCCTGTGCAGGTCCCTTGACCTTACTCCGTTTTATGGCAAAACCGGCTTTCAGCAGGATTTGGATTATTTTCCTCCCTTTCTCAAAGACTTCTTCCGCTGTATCGCCCCACACAATAATGTCATCAATGTATTGCAGGTGTTCTGGAGCTTGCCCCTGTTCCAGTGCAGTCTGGATCAGTCCGTGGCAAATGGTAGGGCTGTGTTTCCACCCCTGGGGCAGTCGGTTCCAAGTGAACTGGACACCCCTCCAAGTAAAAGCAAACTGTGGCCTGCACTCTGCTGCCAAAGGAATTGAGAAAAATGCATTGGCAATATCAATCGTGGCATACCACTTGGCTGCCTTTGACTCTAGTTCATACTGAAGTTCTAGCATGTCCGGTACGGCAGCACTCAATGGTGGCGTGACTTCATTCAGGCCACGATAGTCTACTGTTAGTCTCCATTCTCCATTAGACTTTCGCACTGGCCATATGGGGCTATTAAAGGGTGAGCGGGTCCTGCTGATCACCCCCTGACTCTCCAGTCTACGGATCAGCTGATGGATGGGAATCAGGGAGTCTCGGTTGGTGCGATATTGCCGCCGGTGCACTGTTGTGGTCGCAATTGGCACTTGTTGTTCTTCAACTTTCAGCAACCCCACAGCAGAGGGATCTTCTGAGAGACCAGGCAAGGTGGACAGCTGCTCAATTTCCTCAGTCTCCAAAGCAGCAATACCAAAAGCCCACCGGTACCCTTTTGGGTCTTTGAAGTACCCTCTCTTGAGGTAGTCTATGCCGAGGATGCATGGAGCCTCTGGACCAGTCACAATAGGGTGCTTTTGCCACTCCCTCCCAGTCAGGCTGATTTCAGCCTCCAGCACAGTCAACTCTTGGGATCCTCCTGTTACTCCAGAAATATAGATGGGTTCCACCCCTTGACAGCTTGATGGCATCAGGGTACACTGTGCACCGGTATCTACTAGAGCCTTATACTTCTGTGGGACTGATGTGCCAGGCCATCTGATCCACACAGTCCAGTAAATCCGATTGTCCCCTACCTCCACCTGGCTGGAGGCAGGGCCCCTCTAATAGTCGTCACAGCGTTGGACGCTTAAGTCGTGGTAAAAGGGATTATTCTTCGTTATCACAGGAGCTGGAGTAAAATCAGCTCTTCCACTCCATCTGGGAAACTACTCACCAGAGACTGAAGCTGTAGCTCTCATGGGATGATCAGTCTTGGCCCTTGCTCCCCTCTTCAGTTCACTCACCCGTTCCTCCAAAGCTGAAGTAGGTTTTCCATCCCACTTTGTCATGTCTTCTCCGTGATCCAGCAGGTAAAACCATAGGGTACCCCGTGGTGTACACCTCCTGTATCTCCTCTCTTGAACAATAGGACGCCTTTTGTTAATAGCTGAGACGTGTGTTGGTACACGTGAGGAGCTGGATAAATCAGATACATCGTCCCTCAATTGTTTGAGATCCTGGGACAGTTTTTCCACAGCTGACATGATGGAAGGGGTGAGGTTGTCTTCTAACTCTCAGAGTTTATGAACCATTTCATCCACTGTTAGTGGTACTATGTCATTCCAGGTTACTGTTGCCAATGAATGGGCATATGATGACGGTGCATTCCGTGTAAGTTTTCGCCACATGGGTCGTGTACATTCAACTTCATCTGGATCTATAGGTGTATCCCCGTTATTCGGCTTGATGTGATAGAGCATCTCTACGATGGCCGATTCCCTCAGAGACTGGATGCCTTTGTCTATAGTAGTCCACTTGGCCGAACGACTTGTAACATCGTCCTTGTACGGAAACCTTTCTTTCACAGCTGCCAAGAGCCTCCTCCAAAGGCTGAGGGACTTTTTCTCTCTTGCAATTGCTTTGTCAATTCCCCCTTCTCTAGCAAGTGATCCCAGCTGCTTGGCTTCTGTACCTTCTAGTTCGTGACCATCGGCCCCATTGTCCCAGCATCGGAGTAACCAGGTGATGATGTGCTCCCCTGGTTGACGGGTAAAATCTTTTCGCATATTCCGCAGCTCGGTTGAGGTCCGAGGTCGAGAAGTTACCTCTTCTTCTTCATCTTCGTCATGTGATGATGACTCCTGATCAGATTCTGGACCGGGTGGTGAATTCATTGGTTCTTCATCTCGCTTCACCCTTTTTGCCTCCTTTTTGCTTGTTCTCTTGCGTACAGGGGCAACCGATATTGGTACGAATTGGTCCTCTGGTTTGGCTGCAGTGATTATCACTGTGGTTTGAGTAGCGACTGTACTTGTTGCTGGGGGTGGTGTAGCTGCTGTGCTTGGAGCTGGGGTAACCGCGCTGTCTGTTGCAGTTGAAGTTTGAGCAGCTGCTGTACTTGCCACTGGGGTAGCTGCTCTGTTCATTGAGGCCAAAGTTTGAGTAGCGACTGTACTTGTCGCTGGGGTTGGTGCAGCTGCTGTGCTTGGAGCTGGGGTAACCGCGCTGTCTGTTGCAGTTGAAGTTTGAGCAGCTGCTGTACTTGCCCCTGGGGTAGCTGCGCAGTTCATTGCAGCCAAAGTTTGAGTAGCGACTGTTGCTTTGCCCTCAGATCCGCCGACATTCTTTTCCTTTTGAAGGTGCTGGATAGTGTTGAACAAGGCCCTGTAAGCATAGGCCAAGCCCCAGCACGTTGCCGTGATTTGTCCATCTCTGATATGGCCAGAATGACCACACACCTCATTTAAGTGTTTTACTAATTCTTCTGGATTTTGCAGCTGTTCGGTAGTGAAATTCCAAAGTACTGGAGGGGCCCACTGACCTAGATACTTGCCCATACTATCCCACACACCCTGCCACTCATGGCTCTCCAGCCTCAGGGAAAATCTCTCGGTCCTCCTACATCGTCATTTGACCCCAGACAAGACCCAAACCTGACTCTGCTTAACTCTTGAAATCAGTAGTGGGCAAAACACACTCTGTATGCGTGTTAGCATGGTGATTCCCATCACCATCAGCAAACAAGTCTCAACAGCATTAAAATGCCATTCAAAAAATTCAAAACTCTCAAATGTAAATGGTCTGGGGGGACGACTGGGAGGGTAAAAGGATGTCTCCTTCACAGGTTGAGCACCTGAGAAGGAGAAAAAAGATGTGCAATTGCTAAGCACCTCCATCATATACCTCCCAAAGTATAAAGGTGGTGACCACACTGGGAACATAAGCCAGATCAGTTTCATGATCAATGATTCTATTGTATTACAAGTCATTACCATAAAGTACAATGGGACAAAAACCTTAGCCCAAGCCCCACACTTGAAAAACACTAATACAGCAAATACCGGATGGACGTAAGGTACGATATACTGAAACTGTGAGATCAAGAGGAACAACCTTGAGAGCCAATAAATCAGCATTGTGACAAGTGACTACCAATCCAGTCAGATCTGTTCTTATCTCAACCCCTCGTGCCCCACGTTGGGCGCCAAAAAGAACTGTCGTGGTTTAAACCCAGTCAGGTAACTTGTTCACTCACTCCCAGTGAATGGTGCCGAGCTGACAACAATCGAGGTCCGTGTTCCCCCCCGCCACCGGGGTTCTCCCCCACTCCCGGAGGAACGGGGAGGAGGATCGAAAAAAAAGTGCAACTCCCACGGGTTGAGACAAGAACAGTCCAGCAACCAATGTACACAAATCACCACCGCTACTATCAACTACAACAATGATAAGGGAAAATAACAAGGGAAGAGAATACGATACCACCGGCCAAGAAGACGAGTTCCACCCGGAAGCCCGTGTCCTTCCGGGTAACTCCCAGTCACCCCCCACCCCGGCCATGACGTGCTGTGGTATGGAATACCTCCCTGGCTAGCCCAGGTCAGGCGCCCCGTCTCTGCTTCCTCCCGGCTTCCCCTCCTCCCTGGCAGAGCATGAGCCTCACAAAGTCCTTGGTCAGGGTAAACATCACTTAACAACAACTGAAAACATCGACTTCACCAACACTGTTCTCAGGCTGGAAGTCAAAACACAGCACTGCACCAGCTAGCACAAAGGAAAAAAAAAACATGACTGCTACTGCTGAACCCAGGACAAGTGTGAAGCACAACTCAGGGTCTGAACTGTGTCTCCATGGGCTTCTTGCTCCAAAGCATAAGCTAGCCCCTACCTCACCTGTGTAGAGTCGGTGCTCTTGCTGGGGTGTAAGGACAGAGCCAAAGGTTCCTGCTGCTACATGCAGGTTTCTCATGTATGTGTAATGGTAGTGTTCAAAGTTGGCTTAACCAGATGCTGACAACATCAGGCTGTGTTTGACAAAAATATGTTTCAGCAAATGTAATGCTAACGGGAGTTACACAAGGGAACACTGAAGACATGAAAACAGAGGAGGGTAGTACAAGGGAGGAGAGAGGAGGAGAGGAAACGAGAGGGACTGGAGACCGTCAGAGTAACAAGTACCTCTTCTCATCATCAGCCTTCATTTTTAATCCTAAACTTTCCCCAACCCCTCCATATGTTTCTTAACTCCAGAAAATTGTTAAATCAAGATTTAAATATATATCTTTAAAAAAATGTTCATTTTCAAGATGCACCACAAAAATGAGCGTAAGACAGTTTTAAGAGATTCAATCCCTGGGGGGAAAAAATGCTTTTATTTTTTACCTTGGAGTTTTAAACTATTCCAGATCTACAAACCTACGAATCAAGTTTTGCAGTAAGTGACTGAAGACCTCCACTAGTCTCAGTATTCAAAGCAGTCATGGCCAGCCAGCTGCACAATCCCCCAGGTCAGACCAAGGCTGTGTCCATCCCTTGTACTGTATTGAGTTCACCGAGGCCTAAGCGCTAACATCTGGCTTTCGTGAGATATCCTGTCCTTGTGAGTTGCAAAGGTACGTTTTAAAATGTTAATGAGTGAGCTTGGGAAGTGTTGCCATTCTCATTTTACAGGTGGAGAAATGATGCAGAGAGGTTAAGTGGTTTGTCGAAGGTCTTAGAGAAAGTAAAAGGCAGAGCCAAGGGTGTAGTTCAAGAAGACTAGATGTCATGACTTTGATCTAAGTGACACTTTCCCTGGAAGGCATCTTATTCCTGTCTGCTTTTTTGTATAATAGAGATGCTTAATTCTCATTACAGGAAAGGAGAATTCTAAGAAACGGTCAATTATGAGAATAAGGCTAAAATCACTAATAAAGTAGAGGAGGATGTTTACTGCTGAGAGAAGTACAATGCTGAGTAAGTAGGGAGCCTGAACACTATTAGTTCTAACTTCTACAAAGAGATTTTGTTGAACTGGCAATTGGCACAAGGAATTCTCTGCTGCATTTCCAGATATGGGCTTAGTTTCCCCAAGGCTGTTTTCCATGCATTCATGTTTTAAACCGTATAAACTATGACTTCCTGAAAATAAAAATAGCTTTGTTAAACTTAGACTTATAATAAACTACGTCAGATTGCATGAGGCAGGAAAAGTATTTCTTGCATATCAAAAGTTTCTGGGTAGTAACAAGACATTTTTAGCCTTAAAACATGTAACATCCTGAGCCTCTTCTCATGTTCAGCAGTTTAATTCTGAATGGAATGAATGTTACGTTTCTCCACAGTCAACTTCCTTCTCCACTGATGCTTTTAACAACAATAAAAACCTAAACCCCGTATCTGAAGTCTTCTCTCAGACAGAGAAGTGAAACAATGCACAGCAGTATCTGCATTTCATGTTTTCTTCTCTGTGCGCAGCAGGACTTCGGTCTACATGGAACTTTGTGAACAGTCTCACTGAAGGCAATCTGACTGTTGCCATATGAGGGGATAAAGAAAAATTTCTTTTTTTTTGTTGCAAGGGAGATTGTCATTCTGGAGATATTCACAGGTTACATGTTTGGTGAAACTGCAGCTCTGGAGGTTGACTGCCAAGTCATGTAGGCAGGGTTTAACTGCTGGGCTACAGAACAGGCGTGAGGACAAGCAGCAGAAGGTAGAGCAATGTGACAGCCAGTGTCAGATATGAGTAGCTTTGAATTTACAAACATGCTAAATGAATAAGACAATTTGTCTGTTTGAAGTTTGACACTTGAGAGTGTGAGGGCCTAAAGCCTTAATAATGTATTAGATTTATGGCAATTATATTTTCAGGTGAAAAAAAAAAGAAAAAGAAAAAAAAAAAGGGAAAGAAAACAAAAAGAGGAAAGCTAAAGCCCACAGAAGTCTCCTGAGATCCCAATGGAAGCAACGTGCTATACCATCTTGCCGAGTTTATTTGTAGGCCTGAATGCTTGGCGTTCATTTTGCCTGTCCACCACAACATGTGTTTTAAACAAGGTAGAGAATGTAGGTTTTGTTCCCTTTTTATGGCTAAAAAGGACCCCTTGCATCATCAAAGAATGGACATTCGTTCAGTTCAGACCAGTCAAAAGCATAACCTAAGGAGATTTTTTCCTTGCTGGAAGAGGATGCTGAAGAAGAGTTCCCTTCTCCCACGGGTACTTTTACTCATCTCTGTCAGTAGCAACCTTCCTTTCACTTCTGCATTGCTTCAGGAGGTCTGTAACTGCTTATGATTTCAAATCCTCTTCATTAACAGCAGAGTGAAGAGGCAACTGGGAAAGATGTGTAGAGAAGCAGTAGCTAAGAACACAGCTTTCTGAAGCACCTTGCTGCTAGCCTGAGGAGAAATTATAGAGCTAAGTACAACATTTTCTGCAATAGTTGTTTTCTCTGGGATAATGGAAGCATGAAATGAGAGAACGTCAGCTTGTGGAATTAGCAGCTTTGCAGTATTAGCATCTTGCAGCCATATAAAGACAGCAGTCTCTGGAGTTGCTTCAGTTGTTTCTCTACAGATAGCACCATTGGCAATGACTCAAGAATACAAAATGAATTACAGCAGAACCACTGATACAAAAGGGAATAAAGAAAATCAACTGGGATGTTTTTTAATGAATTATTTACCCTGTTACAGGTAGTTTTCAAAAGTTATTTTTACAATTAGTTTATATTTGTACACTGTTGTTTGCAAATCTGGTCTTGCTAGTGTGCACCAGTGACTCTGTAAGGTACTTCTCCATTTTTATGCCCTCACAGGAGTTTACAATTACTGGAGCCCCAGATTCTTTGTAGAGAATACAAGTACAGCAATCAGACAGTCCTTGAATGGCCAGGGTCAGACAGTCTAATTTTTTAACAATATGGGAGTGAAAACATTCTGTGCCTGGCTGTTCAATTTACATCTTTTGCTGTGCATCAGTGAATTCAGATGGCCTAAGCTAATTTTAGGGCACTTCTACATTTTGAGATCCCTGCGTCACAATAGGTTCTTCTGACTCTTAAACAAGTATATATGAATGCAGTTTTCTTTTCTGTATTGCCAAATGAGGATCCAGCAGTTATCTTTGTGAAACAAGTAAACCAGGAAATAAATAAATACCGTATGTGCAGGTGAGATTGTATAATGTCCCGGGTACAGGTAAGCCTGAATTCTAAAACAGAAGTCACTTTCAAACTTTGATGACAAAGTTACATACATAATCCACACTTAGGCATTATAATAGGGTACACAGCATGTCAGGGCTGCTTAGAAGAGACAGAAAGCCTAACACACTCTGAACAAGTTTTGTCCATGGGTTGCTACAGTCTGCTGCATGATGTGCTTACTCTAAATATGAAATAGTTCAGAAAGACAGCAAGTAGCATGGTGCAATAGCAGCAGTGCAGTAGAACAAAGCACACAGTGCAGAGGACTCAGTGTCTACACATTTTGGAGGTTTTGGAAGACAAATGCATGTGTGAACTAATTGGAAATTTGTGAATTCTCAGTACTTTAAAGGAAAAATTATTATAAGCAAAAGAGACAATTTGAAAAAGAAAATGCTGGAAAATATGCATATGGCCAATTTCTTATTTTCCCCTTGGATTATAGTTCTTCATGAACTAAGCACCAGCAAAGGCACTTTTTCAGTATCAAATGGGGTTGAAACAGACCATCTTGATAAAAACCTGGGTCTTTGCATGGGTAGCCTGGAACTGTCAAGAGTAGTACCAAGGCCACCCAGCTGGTCATTTAACCATCCTCACTTTCTCCTTCATGATTGTTTCTTAATTTTACTTGCTCCATCTTGTTCCTTATATTGACTGTGAGCTCCTCAAGGCAGGATCTATTTCTAAATATGTGAGAACTTTCCTGGTTTGGTTTTAAATATGACATAGTGGGGCTTTCGGGTACGGGCCTAAGGCAAACAGGAAACAACAGCAAAACTAACAGTAATCATATTTAATAAACCTGAGTTTCCATTGCATTTTCAGCCTGTTTTCCTGCTCCCTGTTTTCAAAGCAGTTGACCACCTTGGGAACTGAATGAAACATAGCTGTTCCCTGCTTCCGTACATTCTGTTCATGGTTCTTGTAAAAACCGTATATGCAGTAGTCATATGTATGGATGTACTCCAAATGGACAGAAAAGCCACAGAAATTGGTATCTAATTCAGGCACATACACATCACTAGTTGTAAAATTTGAACTGAAATTTGACAGTTTCGAGATTTTCTAACATTAATATGGGACAAATAGGCTGTGTCTTCACTGTGGGGTAAGCGTGCTTTGTGGCACCAACATGCTGAATATAGGACCTGCTGAAGCACCCTACAAGTACTCAGTGGGCTGCTAATCCCAGTTAGCTCTGTATAACAAGCAAGGTATAGCCAGGAACAAGAAGCAGGTATAGTGGCTGTATTCCAGGTCTATCCTGGCATACATGTGCACTCCTAGATTGAGACACTGGAAAGAAAGTCATGACCCATTTAATATACAGTGAAATACATGTAATTGATGGTGGCAAGTAAACATGAGATTCTTATCAAAGCTGAGGCACTTTCTGAAAAAGCATATTGCCTGTTGGGTTATAAATTTGAGTGTGTGAAGGACTGTTTGATACAGAGGGAGTTTTGGGAAGGGACAGAGAGAGAGAGGCACGGAAGAAAGGATGGATTTTTTAGCTTTGAGAACAGGGTGATGGTTTTGGTTTGTGTATGTGTTCTTTTTAAGTTTCATTTGAGAGAAGTAGTGGTAGGAAATTTGTAAAGGAGGACCAGAGCAATTGTTCTGTTCCCACAGATTGCCTGGGCATAATGAATGGAACATGAGCCCCATGTTTCTAATTTGATACTTTGAAAGTCACTCTCTTTTTGCCCAAGGCAGACATCTATCCTCCTGTTAAAGTTCCTCTGAAATTAAGTTTAATCCAGCTTCCACTGAAGTCTGTGGGAATTTTTAAATTGATTTCACTGGGAATAGAAAAAGGCCTCTAGGATACAACCTTGCATTACTTTTTGGTTTTGGGGTTGTTTTTGGGGTGTTGGTGGGGTTTTTCTTGTTTGGTTGGTTTTGTTTTTTTTTTTGGTGGGGGGAGGGGGTTGTTTTTTTTTTTACGGATTATGTCATCATAAGTACCTCTTCATTCTTGAGGAAGTACTTGAGAAATGCCACATTCTTGAGGAATTGGATGGGAGATAGGTAAAGAGTTTCACTTTCCAGGAAATCTCTCATCTTTTTCCAAATCTAGAATGGCTTGGAGAAAAAAACTGGAAGGCCAGTCTGTCCTATGACTAAAATGAGTTAGTACATTTTTTGTTCAAACCCCCATTGACATATGCTACACATTGAATCCAGCCTGCCACTACAAATATCTTATAAAGTATCCTACAATACCAATATACAAATGTTTGTAGGAGGCTACCGAAAGTTTTTTATTCCTGAGTGGTGGGAATTTGCTGGTGCAATATTACAGGAAAAGCTCTGACAGCTATGTGGAACAGGTTAGAGCTACATTGGTTGCCAGCAGCATATCTTCACTGTTGTTCACACTTGTTCTCAACATCACTGATGTTGCACTAGCTTTGTCAATGCACAGGTTAAAAAATACCTTTAAAGAATAGCTGGAGCAGATTTAAATGCTTTTTAAACATGATCCCACATTGCAGTGGTAAATTGTGATAGCTATTTTTCGGCAAGATTTTGGGTTAAGCCCAGATCTTGCTGTCAATGCTTGAAGTGCCTTAGGGACAGGGTCTCAAAATAGAATTACTATATATAACCAGATGGTGACAAAACTGTAAACATTTGGGGGAGTTGTGAAGCAGAATGTTGTTCCCAGTCCTCCTCACACTGAAGCAATTCACTTGGTTTTGGTGTACTATAGACCTTCTTCTACCAAATAAAACTACCAAAATAAAGTCCGCAACAACAGCCTGTGTGGTACACTTACATTACTCCCCGTTTTGAATTCCTTAGGACAATGCAGTGTGTTAACAACCATGTCATCTCAGCTGGCTTTGGTTTTGTCACAGGGTAGGCTGCACATGGCCTCAGTGAAACAAGTGGTGATTAACCTGCTTCCAAATTTGTATTTGGACCAACAGGACTAAAAATACAGAAACCAAAAGGGAAGCAATCACGTGGTGGACACAAAGCAGCAAAGTACATACTGACTTTATAAAATTATACATCCTTATAGCCTCCAGGGCACAGTCCTATTTAGGTATCTTTGCCATGTACAGCTTGGCTGTGGGTTGTTTGAGGAAAAGACCATTTACAGTTTCAGTGAAGTATTTAGCATAGAAATCCTTGGAATGTTTTCTTAAATATATAAATGGGCAGGACATTTCATATAGTTGTTCCCTGCTGCTATCCTCCACATTTTCACTACAACTTTTTTTACTTTTAATGTATGCACACTGTGATCAGTCTCTTTGTCAGGGATTTTTGAAGTGGAAAAAAATTCATCAACATCTTGAGTGGACAATTTTTTGGATATTAGAAAGTAACAATTATATTATTTAGCAACGGGTAGGTAGCCTGCCAAAATCCTGTACTTGTTAGCATACTTGTTTTGCTTATGCATAGTATCTACACTAGTGTGCTTTGTTTACAGAATGAACTGTTCTGGAATGAATAGTTAAAATCTACTCAGGTGCAGTAAAAGCCCTATTGCTTTTTAATAAGAGATGTGCTGAAGTTGTTGTAAATTTCAATAGGAGTTCAATATCTGGAGCACCTCCAAGATCTGGCTCCTAATTTGGAACCTGAATTACATTTAGTATTCATTTAAAACCCATCTCATTTTTAAGTGTGTCTACTCAGTTTTATTATGCAGTGCCTGTTTTTTCTTTGCAATTACTCAGAATTGATGAAACTCTACTAAAATTGCAGTGCAGGAGTATGCCAATTGGCAGCAGCTGAATGCTTCCATTTACAGGGGAAATCAGGTGTGCATTCCTGCAATTTCTCACAGAAAGCTACTTGTATAAATTAATGCGGTTTTTTTATTACTTTCACCTCAAATATTTTCTTTAAGCAGCTCCATAACATGATGGAGGTAAGACTTAGGTACAAGTTTTGAATTCTGAATGGCCCAAGATTTCTCTAAATGTTGCCAAGGGAAGATGTTTCTCTGCAGTGCAATTTCCTCCTGCTGTGCTGCTGTGACGGGCCCACAAAAGAGGAGGTTCCGGAAACATGAAATACAACACAGACAATAAAACTTAGTTAAAAGTACTTTAAGTGCCATTCAAAGTGTTGATTGTCATAATGAAGACCATCTAAGGTCTTGTCTTACTGGATGGAAGCCTGATACAAATGCCACTGCAGTGAGAAGGAACCTTTAGCCATCTCATGGTCATTACACCACTACCAACCTACTGCACTGCTCCTGCTGCTGGCTGACAGGTAAAACCCTGAAAGTATGGCAGCTACTTCAACTGAGGGCTAATACCTCTAAAACCCACTTCTGACACTTCTCAGAAAGACATACTTGATAATATTTGTTTGTAACTTACCAATTAATTCATAGAGGTGAACTATTTAATTGTTTTTTGGCAGTAAAACTTCTAAGGTCTTATATCCTCTTACTGTAGAAATACATATTCCTTACTTTTGCCTGTGGATACAGTAAGACTGTATTTAATTCAGGTTAGACATCCTAATGCTCTGATATGTTAGACAGCAGTGTTGCTAAGGAGAGCCCAACATTTAGATCTGAGGAAAGCTTACCATGTTTTGCATAGTTTCATGAGGAAAGGAAATAAATTAAGATTGGACTAGTAAAGGGAAAGAAAATGGTTGATTAAATGTTGTTTTCTCAATTTCATACCACAGGGGAGAAAAGTCAGTCACTCAAGACAGAGAGGAAATATAGATGCAGAGAATATTTGGATTTACTGTGCAATTAGCTGGCAAAACTTATTGCCACCATATATTGCTAAAGACACAAAGCTGCTAAAAAAAGGACTGTGGCTGCCTGTGGCAGATAGGATTTTCATCATGTCAACTGAGCAATTGAACAGTCCCATTTTCAAGGCAAATCTCCCACATACATAAATGTGAAAAACTGAGATTTCTCAGTTTTGTGCTAGTTTCTTCTTTTTTGTCTGAGTAAGGGTTTTCTTAGCTTAGTTCAGGTTGTGCATGGTGTGTATATTTGTGTGTTTGTCATAAAAAGGTAAAGTCCCAGCTTTTTAAGTCTTTACAAGGTTCATTACGAGAGGTATCCCAAGAGATAAGAGCAATCCTACTAGATGGAAAACTACAGTATGTTATTTCCCTTCATTAAATTGTGAAGAAAACACACAGTACAGAATTTGTGAACATCTCCACTTCAAGAAAAACTTTTTACAAGACACTAGGGAAGCCAATCGATAGAAACCCTAAGATACTAGAATTTATGGGTTCTAGCATTCATGGAACTTTAAGCTGTTCTGTCCCGTTAAGTGAATCTTACTCATATTTTGATCTATACACACATTTTTGTCCTTTTCTTTTATATTTTTGGTACAGATTGGGATTTCACTTCCTTTTTGCAAATCTGAGACTAGCATTCAGAATAGATCTTGTCATCCATTTACATTTCAGGAAAACATTCTCCTACCAAATACTATGGGTAACATCCACATGACTTGTACCCCATTGTCAATCACAGTATCACAGTATCACAGTATGCTAGAGATTGGAAGGGACCTCGAAAGATCATCTAGTCCAATCCCCCTGCCGGAGCAGGAACACCTAGATAATGTTACACAGGAATGTGTCCAGGCGGGTTTTGAATGTCTCCAGGGAAGGAGACTCCACAACCTCCCTGGGCAGCCTGTTCCAGTGTTCCGTCACCCTCACTGAGAAGAAGTTTCTTCTCAAGTTTAAGTGGAACCTCTTGTGCTCCAGTTTGTACCCATTACCCCTTGTCCTATCATTGTTCGCCACTGAGTAGAGCCTGGCTCCATCCTCGTGACACTCCCCCTTTATATATTTATAGACACTTATAAGGTCACCCCTCAGTCTCCTCTTCTCCAAACTATAGAGACCCAGCTCCCTCAGTCTTTCCTCATAAGGGAGATGCTCCACTCCCTTAATCATCTTTGTTGCCCTGCGCTGGACAATTCAATATTCACTACATGAGTAAGCATGCTCAACTGAGGAATAAAAAGGCAGGTGTTTGGGCTCAGCCATGTGCAGACACCCCCGCTCTGTTTTGGGCAACTCTGTCTGGCAGTGCAGCTGGACATGCAAAATTGCACCTTCCCCCAGAATGAATCAGTGAGGCTGATGGCCTGGTGATAAAAAAATCCCCCCAGCTGTGTAACTGCACATACACATTTTCTGTGGTGTGGATAGCATTTGAGTTGAGTTTTTGATGCACCTTGATATATATCGTGCCTCTGGCTTGACCTGAGAGCTTTCTGAAATTCTCACAACCCTGCCAGCAGTTAGTGGGATTCCTGGTCTAGGAAAAGTTCAGCACGTGTTTCCTAGCACATCACCTAGTTCTGTTGTGAGCCCCACCTCTTCTGACTCCTACTATGGACATGAAATAAATACCCGTACTTAATGATAATACCTTCTGAAATCCCAATTGCAAGTTCAAAGAGCATATGCTTCAGGGCATACAGTCACTGTCCAGAGAATGAGAGTGGTTGTTTTTTTCTCATGAATACAAATATCCTGTTCAAAACAAATGCCATCAATCTTTGGTGGCCTTGGACTGAAAGCAATTCCAAATTAATCTAGCAGGTTGGCAAGAGAACAAAAATGCCAACAATATATGAGTTAATGCAACTTACTGCCAGTTATATAAACAAGGAAGGCATCATAATGGAGTCACTGATGGCACAGCCAAAAACTGCCTGAAGCAGGCTTTTAGTACTACCTATCCATCAGCTAAGTAAGATTCTGTTCACTTGCTTAAAATTAAATAACAAAATAAAACTGGCTACCATAAACACTGTACAGTGTTGGGAGGGGAAAAAAAAAAAAAGAAGTCAATGGAAAAAATACACTGAAATTTATAAGGTGGAACTGAATATGAAAGTTCATGGTAAAAAGGAAAAAGACCCAGACACACAAAGCACTGTGTTAGGAAGCTGAGCATACAAGGTAAAAAACTGGCCTCACTGAAGATAGTGGCATGTGTTCCATTAAGTCACTGAAGTTCTACGGTCAGCATTGAATTGGGGTACATCCCTGTGTTTAAGAACCAGTGAACATTTCATGGAGAGGACAGAATTTACCCCAGAACTGCAAAATGCCCTTAATACTGGATACATCATCTTACTGTATTTATCAGAAGTCAGAAATGGAATTATTCTGACTTTCAGGAATTCTAGATTCCTTTTCAGCTTCCTTTGAGGGGAGGGAGAAGAGAGAGAAATGGGTTTGAACAGCTTAAAGTAAGAAAAAGCAATGGGGATTTATATTGTTACCAGATGAAGAGTTGCCGTCTTGTCACCATTACATAGTTAAATTGAGCTGGTTCTGCAGCAGGGACTCGCAGGTTAGCAGCAGTGAGAATCTGAGTCCATCAGGTTTGCAGTTCAAAACAGGGCTGTTGCAGTTTCATTCAAAAACCAGTGAGTGTAAATGTTCAATGGAAGTAGCAACTAACAAAAAGAAAAAAAGGAAAGAAAGAAAAAGAAGAAGAAAATTGTCTTAAAGAATAAAAACAAAGGAGCAGTGTTGGCTTTCAAAATGCTGGTTGGATGCTAGGAATTATGACCCTAAATGGTACAGAGACTTAGTAAGTCACTTAGGTGCAGCTCCTGTTGACTTCAGAGGACTTTTTCACAGATGAATAAAAGCTTCCTAGGAAAATATTTGAACCTAGCCAGCAGTGTTAATAAGTCTGTAAAACCTCTGTGCCATTAGCAAGGCACCTAGCTATACTAACAGCAATGGCAAGAAAAACTAACACATCACAGATGATTCCGGGGGTTTCCCTCCATTCTTAGACCACTCTACCCAGTTTCATAGTAGCATGTTACAAAGCTTGTAAAATACAAAGCTTGTAAAATACAAAGCCTGCTTTTTACAGTGTCTCATGGAATGCCCTTGATCACTGGTAAAACCAATAAAACTGTATTTTCATAAATAGGAAAACAGAGTTAATCCATACAGCTTCTGAAATAATAATGAACTTTGAAAGTGTAGAATTATTTATTATTTGTATCACAATGGCAAGTAGAGAAGCTAAACAAATTGGGACTTGCTTAATACCAGGCAATGTGTAAACATAGCACAACAACAGAAATATGCAACCTAAATAGACCAGACAGCCAGAGGGTGAGAGAGGAGGAAGAGATGCATGTTGAATAATTACGACTTTCAAAAGCCATGTATGTGCGCAGAATGAAAACTAGGGGAAGCTACAGAAAATATGTTAGAAACCTAATTACCAGACCTGGTTCCTCCAAATGTAAAAACCATTATTATATTGTGGGGGTTACATTTCTGTCAGAAAAAAACAATGAATGAAGTTATCATACAGAGATTTCATTGCAGGCTCATAATGAAGCAATTATATCACTGCAGCTATTTAGCAAAGTTCCTTTCAGACAGAAACAGTACTATTACCTGAGAAAATCTCAGGATTTTCACTTGGTGAGCTTTTGTTCAAGAATCTTCTTTTTACTATGTAGAAAAGCTCTGAGCTACTTTGCCAAGTTCAGGTCTTTACATGTTGAGTGAGAAGTGACTGAGTCAAGAGTACACACGTTCTTTTCCATTCTCTCCACACTTTCTTGATGAGTGGTAAATCTGCCTCACGCTATTTGGTGAAAGAGCACTTCAGCTTGTGTTTCAGGTCTCTGGATCTAATTCATGGTACTACATATGGTATGTATGAAGTCATAAGGGAGCAGGCATGGTGCATCTACTTCCACATGGGACAGGTGGCAGTCCAAAACACATGCAAATTCAGAGTTTGCTGGGACTTCCAGGTGAAACTTCTGCCTCTCCTGGAAAAAGCAAGTCTTTTTTCTTACCTGACCTGTTCACAGGGAAGAACCATTTAGAGAAAACACTGGGAGGTGGGTATCCCCAGTAGCTTCCTCTTTTAGCAGAAAAGAAAACAACAAACTAGCCTTTCTTCTCCACTGCCACCACCCTCTCTCACTGGGTTATGACTGGACTCACCTTCAGTGTTGGTCATGAACAGACCCTTGCAACCCACTGAATGAGCAGAGTGTAAAATGTTGCATCCTGTTAGCTGAGCCACATTAACAGACCATAATCCTGGTTCCTCACTTGTGGCAACTGCAAAACAAAGCACATTTGCCTAGGCCGCCACCATGCAGGTGCAGAGTTGCCACATGTAAGGAACGCAGGTATGGTTGGCTAAGGCACTTTGGTGAACAGGTACCTTAACCATTTGCAATGGCTGGTCCAAACCTTCACTGGCTTGTATCTGGCTACACTAGAAATAGAGGAAACCCTTGGTGTTTATGACTGTTATACCCACACACTGCTATTTAGTCACGACAAACATGTTCATTTAATTATTAACTTTTAAAAGGGAACAATACGTTATGAAATTTGGAATTGTAAAGTAATATTTCTCTTTTAAAAAGCAATTTTATTTTTTTTTTCCCACAGACACCATCAAAGCCAGTAATGCTGAGTTTCTATTTGTTGTGTTTGGTACACTAGCTAGCAAGCAGTCTGGCCCACAGAGTGAGAAGAACGTCATTTATCATCAAAGGTTCATAGAAATATTGAGGTATTTCTGCCTGACCATTTTTTTCATGCTTCAGCATGAAGCCCTGGGGACAGCAGGAGAGGAGAAAGTTTTAGAAAGATAAAATTCTTGCCTAACTTTGGATATGGAAGAAGTAATTAGTAAAAGTAGTTAGTAATAAGGGCAAGACTGTGTCACTGGGGAAAGAAATCAAGAGAATGGTCACTATTTAGTCAGAAGGAGACACTTGGAAAGCTGTAAAGACAATGTGACTGCGCTTTTGAGGAACTAGCTGTAGAAAGCAGAGCACAAATTGTTGGTCAGAGCACACTTGTCCAACTGAGTTCAATCTACTGAAGGCTTAATTGAGTTTATTTGCAAGCATGGCTGGCTCTGTACACAGTTTGTTCTCACACACAAAGTGATTAGTACATTGTTGGTAACTATGGTAGCTGAATACGTACCATTGCTGCCAGAAACAGCCTGGCACATGACTGTCCTCTGACAAGTATTTGGCACACACTTTCACAGGGTTGATGAATCTCCTGACTCTGCTGCTGGACACGGTTTGGAGAGGCTGGCTTCTGAAAGGCTTATGCTAATGGCCAACACAATGTGCCTCTGGGCACTCTAGCATCTGTTTGAGACACGTGGCAGGGCAGATGCCTGAAACTCTGAAGATGTACCAGAACCATCTAACAGAGATGACTATGGATGCATGACTTGATGTATCTTTGTTCCTTGAGGGGAATTGCTATGGGAAACAGTTCAAACTTTGTGTTACCACAGGGTCTGATGAAAATGCCACAAATCCTTAGAATACAGTGGTACTCCTAATGTGGACAGTCCTCTGCGGGAATCACTAATGTGTTAGCATCTTTGGCCTAAGATTCCTGCAATGTTCCTGTGATTCAGCTGCTCCCAAGTGAAATTTGGCCAATAAAAGGCAGAAGTTCTTACTTACACTGCATGTCTAAAATACACAATACTGAAGCAACATATTAGATGGTGTTCACTTCCTGGTCTGCATACTTCCCAAACTGGGATAATATTTCTGCAGAAGTTTTATGTGTAAATATGCTACTTGAATAATTTCCATTTATCTACACATTTTTTTCCTCCACAACAGAATTTCTTTTCTGCTCAACAGAATTTCTGATAGCGTATCTTCCTCAACATTATTTTGATCCTTCTCCCAAGAATTCTTCAGGAATGGAGTTCTGAGACACAGAGCTTGAAACAGAAAATTAACTTCTTGTTAGCTGGATTGGCTCTGCACCCAAACTCTGGATTAGGATTCTGGTTTTACCACATATTATATGTATGACCTGAGGCAAGCTATACTGCTTCTTTATACTGCAATTTCTGAAAGTGGGAATGATAATACTTTCTCTACATCATAGGATTCTTGAGAAGTAAAGTCCATTGACAATAATGAAAAGCTTAGGCAAAATGGAAGCAACCATTGCAGCTGTTCTTTGCACTCATCAGATAAGAGTGTTTGTCATCTAAACTTGGGCTGGAACTTGTTTTCAGTGCCGCTGCCCATGCAAGGGGAGATCAGTGGCTGGGAATGTTTGATGCAGCCAGCACTTGCACTCTGTCCTTCTGGAGGTCAATTAGACGTAACCACATCTGGTACCACATTGGCACAAATACAGACCTCTGGGAAAAATGTCCGAAACTGTTAAAAAAAAATACATATATATAGTCTGGAAAAACAATAAAAAACAATCATGTCAGTTGATGCAGGTCTTATTAATGACAAGAAACCTGTATGGCTAGTAATAAATGTCAGGAATTCACACAGACTAAAAAAAAATCAAAGTTTTTGAATGATTTTTTTTTTTTTTTTTTTACATGCTCGAGATCCTTTTCAGACTGTTTTATAACTGTGGATTTAGGTATAGACCAGGAAATTTTCCACTCTACAACTGATCTCTCCAGCCTCTTTCCCTCGCATTGTGGTCCAAATTCAGTACAGTGGCAACTTGTCAGCACTGCCACGTTTTCCATTTTAACTCATGCTGCTGAATACTGGATGATGTCCAAAACGAGGACAAGCAGTGCACAGGTGAGATGGAACCTGTCTCTTGGTGAAGATCTGCAGCTCAACAGCACCAGGTGTCCACGGACATAACTGCCAGCCGTATTTTGCCACCCAGTGAGGAATACCTGATCTTGCATGTTCCTTGTGTCTCGTATTTCAGTCATGCATGCCACCTCCAATATTTACCAGCACGCAGAGGAGGGTGGTTGCTGCTGTCAACAGCCTTGGGCAGAAGCCAGAGCCCCTTCCAACGACAACCACACCAGCTTTCGTGACCCGCTTTCCACACCTCCTCAAAGCCTCTGCAACGCCAGCAC
>NW_026639821.1:0-5077 GCF_028554395.1 Pezoporus wallicus | reverse complement strand
CCCATTGGACCCCTTTGGCTGCCCCCATTGAACCCCTTTGGGTGCCCTCATCGAACCCCCTTAGACCCCCCATTGAACCCCTTTGGGTGCCCCCTTAGACACCCCCCATTGAACCCCTTTCCCCCCATTGAACCCCTTTGGGTGCCCCCATTGAACCCCCCCCATTGAACCCCTGTGGGTGCCCCCATTGAACCCCCTTAGACACCCCCCATTGAACCCCTTTGGGTGCCCCCTTTGTGTGCCCCCATTGAACCCCTTTGGGTGCCCCCAAACCCCCTTAGACCCCCCCATTGAACCCCCCCCTTGACCCCTTAGATGCCCCCATTGAACCCCTTTGGGTGCCCCCATTGACCCCCCTGAGTAGCGTGCCATTTCTCCCGTTGGGGGGCCCCCTGATACTCCCCCCATTGTACCCCTTTGGGTGCCCCCATTGAACCCCCTTAGACGGCCCCCATTGAACCCCTTTGGGTGCCCCCAATGGGACCCCTTTGGGTGCCCCCATTGAACCCCCTTAGACACCCCCCATTGAACCCCTTTGGGTGCCCCCTTAGTGTGCCCCCATGGGACCCTTTTGGGTGCCCCCATTGAACCCCCCATTGAACCCCTTTGGGTGCCCCCTTACACCCCCCATTGAACCCCTTTGGGTGCCCCCCCCCCCATTGAACGCCCCCATTGAACCCCTTTGGGTGCCCCCTTAGACACCCCCCATTGAACCCCTTTGGGTGCCCCCATTGAACCCCCTTAGACGCCCCCCATTGAACCCCTTTGGGTGCCCCCTTAGACGCCCCCCATTGAACCCCTTTGTGTGCCCCCATTGAACCCCATTGTGTGCCCCCATTGAACCCCTTTGGGTGCCCCCTTAGACGCCCCCATTGAACCCCTTGTGTGCCCCCATTGAACCCCATTGGGTGCCCCCATTGAACCCCCTTAGATGCCCCCCATTGAACCCCATTGGGTGCCCCCATTGAACCCCATTGGGTGCCCCCATTGAACCCCTTTGGGTGCCCCCTCTGGGTGCCCCCCTGCCCCTGCACCCATGGGTGCTCCCCTCCCCCCGCAGCCATCGTTCTGCTGCTGCTGGCTCGGGGGGCGGCGCGGGACGACCCCGGGGGTCCGGGCTGCGAGGGGGTCACCCCCCTGCACGACGCCCTCAGCTGCGGCCACTTCCACGTGGCCCGGGCCCTGCTGGAGCACGGAGCCAGCGCCACCCGCAGGGACAGCGCGGTCAGTGCGGGGACGTGGGGGGCTATGGGGCTATGGGGGGGAATGGGGCTATGGGGTGAATGGGGTAATGGGGTGAATGGGGTAATGGGGGGAATGGGGTAATGGGGGTGAATGGGGTAATGGGGGGAATGGGGTAATGGGGGTGAATGGGGTAATGGGGGGAATGGGGTAATGGGGTGAATGGGGTAATGGGGGGGAATGGGGTAATGGGGGGGAATGGGGTAATGGGGGGAATGGGGTAATGGGGGGAATGGGGTAATGGGGGTGAATGGGGTAATGGGGGGAATGGGGTAATGGGGGGAATGGGGTAATGGGGGTGAATGGGGTAATGGGGGGAATGGGGTAATGGGGTGAATGGGGTAAATGGGGTGAATGGGGTAATGGGGTGAATGGGGTAATGGGGGTGAATGGGGCTATGGGGTGAATGGGGTAATGGGGGTGAATGGGGTAATGGGAGTGAATGGGGTAATGGGGGTGAATGGGGTAATGGGGGGGAATGGGGTAATGGGGGGAATAATGGGGGTGAATGGGGTACAGGGACAGCGGGGTAATGGGGGGAATGGGGGGCTAATGGGGCTGTTGGGGGAATGGGGTAATGGGGGGAATGGGGCTGTGGGGGGAATGGGGTAATGGGGGTGAATGGGGTAATGGGGGGAATGGGGTAATGGGGGGAATGGGGTAATGGGGGTGAATGGGGTAATGGGGGTGAATGGGGTAATGGGGGGAATGGGCTAATGGGGGGGAATGGGGCGAGCGCCACCTGCAGGGACAGCGCGGTCAGTGCGGGGCCATGGGGGCCTGTGGGGCTATGGGGGGCTATGGGGCTGTGGGGGGCAATGGGGCTATGGGGTAATGGGGGTGAATGGGGTAATGGGGGTGAATGGGGTAATGGGGGGGAATGGGGTAATGGGGGGGAATGGGGTAATGGGGGGGAATGGGGCGGAATGGGGCGAGCGCCACCTGCAGGGACAGCACGGTCAGTGCGGGGCGATGGGGGGGAATGGGGTGAATGGGGCTATGGGGGGAATGGGGCTATGGGGGGAATGGGGCTATGGGGTAATGGCGTAATGGTGGTGAATGGGGCTGTGGGGTAATGGGGGGGAATGGGGCCACAGGGTAATGGCCGTGAATGGGGCTATGGGGTAATGGGAGTGAATGGGGTAATGGGGGTGAGTGGGGCTATGGGGTAATGGGGGTGAGTGGGGCAATGGGGGAGATGGAGGCGATGGGGGTAATGGGGGAGATGGGGTCAATGGGGGCAATGGGGATAATGGGGGAGATGTAATGGGGCCATGGGGGTAATGGGGGAATGGGGGTGATGGGGGTAATGGAGCAATGGGGTTAATGGGGTAATGGGGTTAATGGGGGAGATGGGGCAATGGGGTTGGGGTTAATGGGGGTAATGGGGGTAATGGGGCAATGGGGATGGGGTTAATGGGGCAATGGGGAATGGGGTTAATGGGGGAATGGGGGTAATGGGGCAATGGGGAGGCAATGGGGTTAATGGGGGAGATGGGGGTAATGGGGTCAATGGGGAGGCAATGGGGTTAATGGGGGGCATTGGGGTTAATGGGGCAATGGGGGTAATGGGGCAATGGGGAGGCAATGGGGTTAATGGGGCAATGGGGGTAATGGGGCAATGGGGAGGCAATGGGGTTAATGGGGGAGATGGGGGTAATGGGGCAATGGGGAGGCAATGGGGCTTGGGGACCCCCAAACGAGGATGGGAGAACCCCAAAACCAGGGATTTTGGCCCCAAACCCGGTGCCTGCGACCCCAAAGTTGGGGGGGTTCAACCCCCATGTGGGTCCTGACCCCCACCTTGTGCCCCCCGCCCCCCATGCAGGGCCTGACCCCACTGGGGACGCTGCAGCAATGGGTGAGCACCTATGGGGAGGAGCTGGACCAGGAGACCCGGGATCGGGCCCGCGCCATGGGGCAGCTCCTGCGGGAGGCGGCGGCACCGGGAGAAGGTGGGGATGGGGGGGGAATGGGGGGGGAATGGGGGGGAATGGGAGGGTGGATGGGGCAGGGAATGGGGGAATGGGGGGTTGGGAGGGGGAATGGGGCAGGGAATGGGGCGGGGAGTGGGGGGATGGGGGGGAGGGGGGGGGGAATAGGGGGGGATGGGGCAGGGAATGGGGGGGAATGGGAGGGTGGATGGGGCAGGGAATGGGGGTGGAATAGGGGGTAATGGGGGGGATGGGGATGGGGGGGATGGGGCAGGGGATGGGGGGGGAATGGGGTGGTGGGGGGCGATGGGGGGGAATGGGGGGGATGGGGCAGGGGATGGGGGGAATGGGGGAGAGCCAATGGGGAGAGCCAATGGGGAGGGGGGAATGGGGGAGAGCCAATGGGGATGGGGGGAATGGGGGAGAGCCAATGGGGTGGGGGAAATGGCAGAGAGCCAATGGGGATGGGGGGAATGGGGGAGAGCCAATGGGGATGGGGGGAATGGGGGAGAGCCAATGGGGATGGGGAATGGGGCATGGGGGAGAATGGGAGGGGATGGGGGGAATGGGGGAATGGGGGGAATGGGAATTTGGGGATGGGGGAATGGGGGAGGGAATGGGGGGGAATGGGGAGAGGAATGTGGGGAATGGGGAGGGGGAATGGGGGAGCCAATGAGGGCAGGGGGGAATGGGAGAGGAGAGTGGGGAGAGCCAATGGGGAGGGGGAATGGGGATCATGGGAATGGGGGGATGGGGGTGGGAATGGGGGGGAATAGGGGGAATGGGGATCATGGGGGGATGGGGCAGGGGGGATGGGGGGGAATGGGGTGGTGGGGGGCGATGGGGGGAATGGGGGGATGGGGCAGGGAAGGGGGGGGGGAATGGGGCAGGGAATAGGGGATCAGGATGGGGCAGGGGGATCATGGGGGGATGAATGGGAGGGGGAATGGGCAGGGAATGGGGGGAATGGGGGGATGGGGCAGAAATGGGGGGGGGAGTGGGGGGTGGGGGGGATGGGGGGAATGGGGCAGGGAATGGGGGGATGGGGCAGGGAATGGGGGGGATGGGAGGGAATGGGGGGGATGGGGCAGGGAATGGGGGGGATGGGGGGGGAATGGGGCAGGGAATGGGAGAACATGGGGGTTGGGGCAGGGAATGGTGGGGGGAATGGGAAGGAATGTGGGGGGAATAGGGCAAGGAATAGGGCAGGGAATGGGGGCTCAATGGGGCAGGCAATGGGGGGCAGTGCTGGGGGGGGGGATGCTGAGGGTCCCGGTGCCTCGTCCGCAGCTTCAGCCCAGCCCTGCCAGGACCTGTTTGATGCGGAGATGTCGCAGAGCCAGGACCGGGATCATCGGGATCAGGACCGGGATCCGGACCGGGATCATCGGGATCAGGACCGGGATCCGGACCGGGATCACCGGAAGGGGATGGGGATCGCTCCCTTTGAGGGCGGCGAAGCGGCGGCAGCGGGCGCTGATCCCGGAGGAGCAGTACTGCGGGAGCAGGATTGGCTGGAAGACGACTGGGAATGGCGAGGGGCGGCCGGAAGCGCCCGCGCCGGGAATGCCGGCACCCGGAGAACACCGGGAAGAGGGGCAGCGACGGCGGAGCTAGGGATGGGATCCCAAAGGATCGCGGTGGAGGAGGCAGGGATAGGATCCCAAAGGATCGCGGTGGAGCCAAGGATGGGATCCCAAAGGATCGTGGTGGAGCCAGGGATGGGATCCCAAAGGATCGCAGTGGAGGAGGCAGGGATGGGATCCCAAAGGATCGCGGTGGAGCCAAGGATGGGATCCCAAAGGATCGCGGTGGAGCCAAGGATGGGATCCCAAAGGATCGCGGTGGAGCCAGGGATAGGATCCCAAAGGATCGCGGTGGAGCCAGGGATGGGATCCCAA
>NW_026639820.1:0-511 GCF_028554395.1 Pezoporus wallicus | reverse complement strand
AATGGAGACCCAGGATTGGTGCTGGGATTGTGTCCCTGCTGCTGCACATCCCAATGGAGACCCAGGATTGGTGCTGGGATTGTGTCCCTGCTGCTCCACATCCCAATGGAGACCCAGGATTGGTGCTGGGATTGTGTCCCTGCTGCTGCACATCCCAATGGAGACCCAGGATTGGTGCTGGGATTGTGTCCCTGCTGCTGCACATCCCAATGGAGAACCAGGATTGGTGCTGGGATTGTGTCCCTGCTGCTGCACATCCCAATGGAGACCCAGGATTGGTGCTGGGATTGTGTCCCTGCTGCTGCACATCCCAATGGAGACCCAGGATTGGTGCTGGGATTGTGTCCCTGCTGCTCCACATCCCAATGGAGACCCAGGATTGGTGCTGGGATTGTGTCCCTGCTGCTGCACATCCCAATGGAGACCCAGGATTGGTGCTGGGATTGTGTCCCTGCTGCTGCACATCCCAATGGAGAACCAGGATTGGTGCTGGGATTGTGTGCCTGCTGCT
>NW_026639819.1:0-508 GCF_028554395.1 Pezoporus wallicus | reverse complement strand
GTTTTATTCCATTTTTGGCTAAATCTGAACTATTTATGGAAGTTTCTAGCCTGGTTTAAGCTTTTCTTACCTATTTCTAAATTGGCTTGAGCTATATCTAACCTTTTTTTTGCGCAATACTGGCTCTTTTTAAGCTATTTTGGCCATTCCCAAGCCCTTTCTGTCCAGGTCTTACCAATTTCTTTCTATTTCTAACCTGGTTTTGCCCTTTCCTGACTTGGTTTAAACCATTTTTGGCCCTTTCTAACCCATTTTAAGTCTTTTGGCTATTTCTAAACAATTGCTGGTCATTCTTATCTTATTTTTGCCAATTTCTTACCAGTTTTATGCCATTTTTGACTAAGTCTGAACAGTTTCTTGCCATTTCTAGTTTGGTTTAATCTTTTCGTAGCTATTTCTAAACTGGTTTAGACTAGTTCTAACCCTTTTTTGCCATTTGTGAATAGAAAATATGCTCATTTGATTTTGGGTGGTTGTTTATTCATATCTCCTTTAATATTGCAAAGCC